>NW_028145504.1:4687500-4762500 GCF_977016875.1 Pavona decussata | reverse complement strand
GTATTCATTGCCATAATTTGAGACGAAGGGAAATGAAAATCAAACTGGTTTGAATATTTTTAAAACCAAAAAATTTTTAACCACTATATTTCCAACAAGTCTTTCCAATCTTCTAAAAAGTTATAAAATGGTCAGGAATGTTTGAATGACCTTCAGAGTTTTCAGAAAATGTAGGAGACTTTGACAATCAGAAATGTTTACAAGATTATATGATCAGGAATATTTCTACAAAGAACATGAGCATGTAACTCAGTACTGTGGCACAGCAAATGAGATGTTTGGTTTTACAGTAAAGGAAATGGCCATATCTCTTTATTTTAATGGCATACAATTTGTCTTCAATGTGGAATTACTAAATTAAGACATAATCAACATACATACATGTACAAGTCAATGCACTGTAAATTAAAATGTCTTTTCAAAGTTGAGTAATCATGTTTAAAAGGATACCCACTCTCCTGTTCCTCTGAAATAAATAAAAAATTACATACATGTAATTATTAAAATTATAGAGGTGAGCAGACAATGTGGTATAGAACTTAAAACAGGGAGCATAAACTGAGCTGAAATTTTTGCAAATTATAAATATATACACCTTCTATGTGTATAAGATATTTTAAGAGTGGCAAGATGTAATAAAAGGTAATAATGTTTTGAAATGTTCAAGCATTACTTCTCCTCCCTGGATAAACCATTAGTCCATCTGTAGGTTCTAAAGCCCACAGCAAACTGGTTGGTTTACCTGTGCAAATGTAGCTATTTATACTTCATTTAATATTTCTTGCCGCGTGCACCATTGTGTAGGATTTGGCAGGTTTTCTGCAAACTACAGGTCTTGACCTTCAGTTGAGTGGACTGAGAACAGTACACTGTACAAAAACATCTCTGCTAGACTGTGAGACACCTTCAAAGACCAAGTTGTGGCCCCCTTAATATGGAAACACATTCATATGGTCCTTGAGCTGCCTATAAATACATGTAGAATGTTGACTTGTACAAGATACTATTCCATTAAAGGAAAAAATTGTCTTGAGAAACCTACCTTGCTTCAGTTTTGCATGATCCGTTGCCACACCTTGTCGTAGTTCTTTTATACTACAGGTAAGAAGGAATAATTCTGTTAGGAAATTGATAAAATAATAATAATAATTTTTACAATCAAATTTGGGCAGAATATGATTTCTAAATTAATTGGCCTGACAATAAAATTTGGAATATAAAAGTTGTTTCAATAATATTCAATGGCATCAAAAATGAAAGAAAGAAAGAAAATACATTTATGTGCAGCTAGGCAATCACAAGATGCAAGGAGGTGTTCAGAGCATGGTTTGACTTGATGCAACTTTAAAAAAAAACAAAAAACAAAAAAAGAACACTTACAAGCTAATTCAGCGTATACTGTTAATGTGCACTTCCACAAAATATCCATACTCCCCCCACACAAGGTTTTTGTTTTGCACCTCCTGTCCCCCCAGGAAATTCCAGTTTAGCTTCATACTTTTTTTTTGGTTACAAAATTTTGACTTTTAAGACCCCCCTCCCACTAGGAATTTTCAATGACCTTCCATGGGGTGGGTATGGATTTTTTCTGGAACTGCACAATAATACATTAACAGTAACTTCCTGTTTCAATGAGAACAGAGAGAACTAGGACAAAGCAAGAAAAACTCATTAACACCTAATGTATATATACATACTTTACAATTTCAAATCTTACCTTATAGATTCCTGATGTCCAGATCCTTCCACTGTCTTAGCTCCCCATCTTTGTTCTTGCTCAGAAACGTCATTCTGTAAAAGAATTTCAGCAAATCAGATAACTATTGATGTAAGATGGATACTTGGTACAAAAGGGAAGAAGAGGCCGGGTGGATTGACAATGCTATAGAATCTAAACCAATTTGGAAAGATTTTCTTACAGCCCCATACATTAGAAAATTATGCATGTACCACTGTCATACTAAACCTCTTCCAAAAATGGCGAGCGTGAATATTGTTTCAGTCACAGAAAGTATACTTAATTGATGTATGAGGCTGTGTGGAAGTCTTGCTTAATTTTGGGCCTTAAAAAAATTTCCTCCAAAAAAGAAAGGGAAAAAGGGGTTTACCCTTACATGTATATATTATGCTTTCTGAACAGGAATGCACTTTGCAAATAAGATTACAATTCCATTCTTAACTTCTTGATAGCATTTTTTCACTGGTTAACAATGCCATTTTTGTGATAATTGGGTTGCAAAGCACATCCTTAGACCAATCTGGAGGTGTCAATGAGCTTTTGCATAAATTTTGAATAATATCCAAAGAAGGTTACAGGGAAACCACAAAAAACTAGTTTTAAACTAGTGAGCTATTCCTTTCACTACTACAGCATTAAAATTTAATTGGGTATGAAATCTGATTATGGATAATGTTCCAAAGTGCGATCATTCAAGGGAAAGTTGATGGGAGGTAAGCCAAATTATAAGCTGAAGCTTACTTTCACATGGTACGATGTTGTCTCATGAAATTTTTGACAAGTAATTTTAAGAACTTGGTTGGCTCTTTTACTTTGGAGTTAAATGTGCAAGGAGCACAAAAACTTATGTTAGGGAGCTTGGGTCGTGAATCAAAACCATCAACAGCCATTGCACGATCCGAATCGAATGAATTGACCTGATTTGAAACTATTTTTGTAGCCAACATTCCACCGAATGATTCGATATCGTGCAACTACGAGGCGCAAATACTCACCACAAAGTCTGGATCCGTTTCCCAATCATCATCATCCCCATCATTAGCGATCGCTTTTGTGTCAAGCCCTGCTCTCCACATTTCTCTGAAGCAAAAAGGGATTTTCTTACAAAGAAATGTTCAACGCAAAGCCTGAAATGGAACAGGATAACTTCCTTACTCACTCCCCTTAATCACGTGACATTTTGTTTATGGAACCGCTGGACGCTCACGTGCTCGTCCTTCCAACTTTTCATCGAATGCGAATGACCGTTCAATTGTCTGGTTTGTCATTTGCGAGGGTTTCAGACCCAGGGGGGGTACTCGGGTATATTAGTTAAGGGGAGGTGCGAATGAGGCCAAATTTTGAAACCCAAAAAAAGTCCCGTCACGTTAAGGAAAACCCAAAAAAAGTCCAGCAGCCAAAAACGTAACCCAAAAAAAGTCCAAATTTTTTAAGCATCAAAAACAATAAAAGTACAAAACGTTGGATAATGGTGTAATGCGATATCTTCGACAATCAACAATATGTAACTGATACAAGATGATTGATCGTTAACAAATAAATCGCTATATCTTAACGACAGTTGTCTTTGTCTTGTCATTTTATTTGCATGATTTAAACTTGTTAGTGAAATCGTTTTGCGTAAAATCAAGAATGGTAGGGCACGATTTTCATCAACCGCAAAAAAAGTCCTCGCCAACAAAAAAAGTCCACCAGAAAATTTCAAACCCAAAAAAAGTCCCAAGCCGAGAATGTCAAACCCAAAAAAGGTCTTCGCACGTCCCCGTCACTAATATACCCGAGTACCCCCCCCCCCCCCCCCTGGGGTTTCAGATCAGACTTCGTTCGACGTTGACACCAGGAAACAGTTAAGAAAGCAGAGTTCCTGTGTTATTACTCGGGCCATAAGGCGGACCGAGTTAAGGTTTCGGTAGCATTATCAAATTCTTTTTTCTTTTTGGGGTCGCGATGGGCCGAGAGATAAGACTTCGGGCCACGAGGTATTGTTCTCGGTCTCGTTTTTTGTACTCGGTTGGTACGAGTTACGTTTTCTGTCGTGTTATCAAATTCTTTAAATTCTTGGTCGCGTTCTTTGTTTCCGGGCCGTGAGGAGTGTTTACGTTTACAAAATATGCGGGCAGACGTGCGAGGCATGAACAACCCCAACATAAACTGCTAACCGTTATAGCTAACCGGGGAGCTATTTAAGCTAACCTAAGTGCTATTTAGGCTAACTGGAGTGTTTTTAACCGAAAATTTGGCAACTAAATCAGTCTATGACCTCGCGGGCCAAGATAGATAAAGATGTCTCACGTTTACTACAGAAAAACAGTCTCTTAATAATAATAATAATAATAATAATAATAATAATAATAATAATAAAAGTCTTTATTTCCTCACAAGATAAAAAATACATATCTCATGTGACAATTGACTATTTGAGTAAAAGGTACCTACATCTAAGTTATTTACAATTAACCCTTTAAACTTTCTTTTTATTTTCATGTTTTTGAGTTCGCCTTGTTCTGGGTTGATTTTGTAATATTATAGCGACAGGAACTGTCAACAACAACACATCGTTTTTAAGAACAGCGAGAGACCTTTGCATTTCTTTCTGTGTTTGCATTGATAGTTGGCCCCCCCGTGGGGTTACAAGGTCAAATATTCCACATTTTTTGGTCCTTAAACTAGGAAAAATGCATTATGTTGCCAGGCTGTAGCTTGAGAATTTAAGCTGGGAACCTTTTATTGCCCACCACATCTACGGCACGATATTTCACTACAACTGGCAGAATGTGGGTTGCATGCAATGAATGATTTGTTTTACAGGCAGATATGAACATGTCGCATTTTTAACCTATTTTTTCTTGCATTTAAGTACCTTGAGAGTACAAAGTTTACTAGAAATTGCCAGAGAAAGTTAAAGGTACTACTTTAGACCTGCCAATGCCAGAAACCTCTTCAATCAAACGTTGTATCTGGCGTTGTTTGTTTTCCAACATAGGCTATTCTCCTCTTGTACCGAGTGAGTAAAATTATCGTTCGCCGGCGAACGATAAATCGAATAAAAAATGTTAAAGGGTTAAAATACGTTCATATTGCCAAGTTGTATTTAAAAATTAGGCGATCAACGTAAGAGTTCTTGAATCTATCTGTATTAACTTTCGGATACTGACTTGTTTGATTCCTTAAATTGTAAGTCGATACTTTCTTCTTGGGTAATATTCCCTTAGAGGGTGTCGGTCTATGCCATACCTTGCTAAATACTTTTCTATCCTGTTTTTCTAGAAGGTTCTTGATAGAAAAAGATTTAGATGTATATATAGATTACTTCATGGAAAGTGCGCGCGTACGGTGTTTACGCACGAGTTGCTGACGTATCAGAAATCGAACGAGTGAGCGCAGCGAACGAGTGAGATTTCTGATACAAAACAACGAGTGCGTAAACACCGTACAAAGCACTTTCCATGCTGTAATTTGTTTATTTTATACATACTGAGATTTTGCCGTGCTGAACAGGTTTGGTAAACATGTACACATAGCTCACAAGTGTTTTTTGTTATAATGAAAGTACGCGAAAATATCACGTTATTTCAAAAATGCGTTTTCGAGTGCTGTGATTGAACGGCAACTTGATCTCTTTCGGGTGGACCGTTTGATGGTGAGAAAGCCTTCGGTCTAACAGCTCTGACATTACGAGGTTCAGTTCCCGTTCTAGTCTTCGTTCGCCGTTCAGAATACTCTAAGTATTCAGTTCCGTCAGCTTTCATGTGAAGTTGCACGTCGCCCCAAGTCATCTGCCGATGTTCTTCACATCAAGCCAAAATGTACCGAATTGAAAAGCCACACTGTGTTTGGCAAAGCTTCGGCATTTGAGATTCCGCAGGGCCGTAGCTAGCATGAGGCAAGACGAGGCAGTTGCCTCGTCTTGATTTTGGCCTTTCCTTTTTTTTTTTTTTGCAAAAAAAACGTTCAATTGAGAAAATAATCCCTAGAAAAAAATTGGATTGGTTAAGATAAAACCAGCTAATATAGTGGATAAATTGAGCCGGGGAAAAGCATTTTAATGAGGTTAACTCGTTTCATGTGAGCTGTGAGTAGCGGTTTTTCAAATGATTTAAGGCATTAAGGAGACGCATCGTGACATAACCGTGACAGGCCATGTGACATCAAAGGTCACCATTATTCCCGTGTCTTATCTGCGATGGCTGAGAGCCGGTGTGGGAGCTTTCTTTACTTATATAACTGTTGTAAAAGAACAAAAGGTCGTTTGCAGTACTGGCAATCGATTTATTGCAAACATTATAATATTAAACGTTTCAGCGAAAAGAAAATGTAAAAGAATAGATTTTAAAAGATTTGTGGATCAAGCCTATCTCGCTTGTAATGGCTCTTAAAAGAGCCCTTTGCATTTGATTGGCGTAAGAGAGGCATTTCAAAACTTAATTTTGACGGAGCTAGCACAGTTTTGCCCCTAAAACATCCATACTGTCTACCATTGAGGTGACGTTGTCCCTCAGACCAAAATAGATTTCTACTATCCGTCGTAAATAATCTTCTCCCAGTGCAGCCGCGGTTATCGCAGAGGTGTTTTTCAAGACATGCAGCAATGCCTTTTGATGTTTTTCAAAGGTTTCCAGGAAATTTAGGCGATCGTCACGGATACGGTTTATCTCTTCCACAACTTCCATCTAGTTGGTACAGTGAAATTTTAAAGCGGGAAGCAAGTCAAGATTTCGCATACGGGTATTAAAATGCAGATTAAAATGCAGATGGTCATTAACTTGGCACCATTATCGCTAAGCAATGGAAAAGTGAACTTCTACACTTGCCCAAAATTGACTTTTCTGAAGAAAAATGCCACGGAAAATGCTTACAAGAGCATTTCTGAGCCTCTAGATTTCAAAATTTTCTGGGGGGCATGCCCCCCCACCCCGCAAGCGGCTCGCGCCTTCGGCGCTGGAAACTTGCCTCGTCTTGTTCTGGAGTCTGGCTACGGCCCTGTTCCGAGTAAATTCTTTTCGTAAAGGGATTTTCTTGCTTGATCAAACGCAATGTCTTCGATAATCAGTACTCGCTGAGTGCTTGTTTCCTTTTAAATACCGGTTAAACTCTTGAAAACAATCGTCGAAAGCTTAATGGTTCAAAATCTTGGCCATTTTTTCTTTTCACATCAACAATGAATTCACTAACGTAGCGGTTGAGCTCTTCTGGTTAAATTTCTTCAATTTTTCTTTGTTCGTTTTTCTCCAGCAGAAATGCGGTAACTAGCTTCACATCCCGCTACGTTTTTGCTCGAGTGTTTTGTTTCTTAGTCGGTAATATATTCTCCGCAGGATAAGTTTATCCAAAGGTTTGAACCTACTGTCAGAACATTCAGCAACCAGTGCCAGAACATTCAGCCACCAGTAGTTGTTTATCAGCATGTTTTAAACTCGTCTAGAAATGTCCTGCGAAAAAGCCGAAATCCTGGCAAGCGAGAAATTTAGAGCCGTAGAAAAGCTAGCGCAATCGACAAAGATACGCCAAAGCTACCACGTTTATTCATTCATTGAAAATATGATGCGTTTTGACTGCTGCTTTCTGATTGAACGAAACGGATTTCCCACGTGTGAGAAAGTCGTTTCGCTGTTGCCATTGGCTGCGAGAATTTCCGAACCGGGTTTTCAACAGATCAATTCTAGCTGTAAATCTCAGTAAGTATGAAAAAATTACGATCCGTCATTGACCCGGCGTCACATACATCTTAGGACCGTACAAATGGTTTCTGTCTCTAAACGAAAGGTGAAAACGTAAGGATTAAAGCGCGGGGATTATAAAGAGCATTCGTATGACAAATGTCGTTTTCCCCTGTATTTCATTCTGACTGCGAGAAATGCAATTCTATCTGGTGGTTACTTATCGCCTCACTATATCTCTGTATCTATCTATTTGGTAGCCTGCGAGCAAGCTCTCTTGGGGGTGGGGGGTGGGAGGGGGAAAGAGGATCCACCCCCAGGAGACCTTGCTCGCAGGCTATCTATTTGGGGGAATTGGCGATGCTGGAGGTTATCACTGTTAAAAGATTGTAGGCTTTACGTACCGCACAGTCAAATATGGCCCGAGTATAAGCTGGAAACAGCTTCCTGTTATGGTACCTAATTGCAACTGGGCCATACCTTTTGAAATATTGAGAAAATAATATTTTTGAAATATTGATTTTTTGAAATATTGAGAAAATAAATTTCCCTGACCGTTGCAGCCTTGCTCGTTTTTTCCATTATTTGTTCTGTAATTTGTTGCTGATTAGATCCTTTACAACAGGATCCAGTACTTTTATTTTGTCGCTGTGGTCCTTCTAAACACAGTTTAATACTGCTTTTTACTGAAGAAAGCGGTTCTGAAAATGCACGTTTTACTTACTAACTGTTTCAAGGCTATAAACCACCTAAGTAATTTAAATAAACCAGCTAAATTTCAGCACAGCCATACATTAATTGTGTACTCATTTCGAGACTCAAACTCTACTATTTTCGCCGGCAGTTTTGAAAGAGTATTAGTATGACAGTGGTAAATATATAATTAATATATGACGCGGTGCGGAAATCTTTCCGTTCCCTATCAACAGTCATGTGGCATATTTTGTAAGGCATTATGACCCAGACCCCCTCATTAGGGCGATAACGCCTGACTGTTGTTGTCAGCGACCAAGAGTTGTGATGGCCCTATAAAGCTATCCGATCAAGGTTTAATCCGTTGAGGGTAAAGTGTGTGGGCAAATATTTGGGAAAATCAAAGTTCATCGCTATTCTGAATTCCACAGTAAAGATCATTACTCTTTTAAGTCTTGAATCTGGTCACTTCTATTTGTTGCTTCCATAAGTAAAACCTGCCACTGACTTCTTGCCCCGAAACAACGTACTTTGTATGATCTTCACTTTCGACAAGGCCATGTGTCAAAGTTAGCTACAGTGTACGTGTACGTGAAAACAACGTTAACAGTAGAGTGTGACCTTATGTAAGCCCATTTTTTTTCAGTAGCTGACGGTACACCACGTAGAGGTTTAAGGACGTCGTTTTGACTTTCAAATGACTAAAAGGTTTGGCTCCCTCAAACCTATGCAGCAGATGTTTACTTTGAGATCTCTGGTACACCGTCGTAACACAAGACATAACAACATGTTAGGCATTCCACTCTACAGATCCGTCGCTGGTTATCGTTGTTTTTTAAATCCCAGCAGTAACTCCACGGAACGAGCTACTGGACAGCATAAAGGCTCTCGATAAAATAAATTATTTGGAGGGGCTGCCATTAAGAGAGAGCTGTTAGTCGAATTTTTTTAACAGTTTATAAGATTCAGAGAACTTTTAATTAATATAGAGGGTGATCGCAGCGGTCATGTTGGAGGACATTCTCGGAGACCCAGAGGTAGTTAGTCGGGTAGAAGGAATTTTCGTGGGCGAAAGTTTACTGTAAGAACGGGAGAGCCCCTGGGCAATTACTCTTTCCAGAAGCATTTAAATTCCCCGCTTTTGATTGGCCAGAACCAGTTCCAGAAGCATTTGAAATCCCCGCTTTTGATTGACCAAAAAATTTCTGGCCAATCTTTGTTAACATAACAACTCCTCGCAGACGAATGGATTTTACGATATTGCGTGACAAAAAGCTACAGTTGAAACAAATACAACAAGATAAAAATACATACACCCGGTAAGACTAGTTAAAATTAAAAACACACCTATCTATTTTTATTGATCTTCCCATGATCTCTTCCCTTTTAGTTGGATCATTTAGGCGCAAACCCCAACCACCTATGATGCAATGCCTGGAGTAATCTACTACTATTTGAAGCAGAATATTTGCCTCGATGGAATATAAAGAACCCTTATCATTGCCCGGGTAACCTGGTTCCAGAAACATCCAGACGGGTACAGCCATGCGTCACTGTGACACCACTGAAATTTGTGCAAGAACTTTCCAAAGCTGTCAGGACATGTATCTTTTATTCCTGTTCAGAGGATTCAATGTAAATTTGTTGGAACTGTGGAAATGTTGAGAACGTTTTCCCCGTAAAGAAAAATTTACTTGTGGAATGGGAGTTTCTACTCACTATTATTACGTATTCATTAATTAAAAACGTTGACGACAAGGGATGGTGTATGTGGATTTTGCATTTTTGCCTTTTGAATTGGCCTGAATGTTGGACACTGTTCAACCTAGCTCCTCTTAAACTCGTATAGTCCTCTATTCAATTTTGACAGTTTGATGTTTATTTTAGTCGCTTTTCAATCCGTAACGAATACAGTAATGGTAGAGAAGTGTGTGAAATAATTGATCACCGGTAATTTGGACTTCAAATCTCGCTTTAGCGGCAATAACGATTTTTTACGCAGAATCAATCTGATAACAAAATAATCCCTGGTTTCTGGAAACAAAGCCTAAAGGTCTTAAAGGCTCAAAATGTGTTTATTCCAATTAAAAAAATCCGCCCAATTTGTGTGAATGAACCTTTTGATTCCTTTTGACTTTACAAACAGCCATTCACCAGCTGTCATCACCAATCTCAAAAAGGGCGTTTTGCGGGAGACCTTGATTAAACAGATTTAAGACTTAGGCAGCGAAAAGATGACAGCTTTCAAATGTCTCGTTAGACTTCACGGTAGGCCGGATGTTTGAAAGCCGATTTACTCTAGCTCTAATCCAGTATTAAAAACTGAGAAAGATTTTCGTTTCCCTTATTTTGAAGGGTCTGTAGCTGCGACATGAGAGTCCAAATACTTCGGAAGCGTTTGATTTCGGAAAAGACTTGTCGGTAAATTAGTGGTCTGAAATTTTCAACCTCTTAAACCTTGCATGCAGTGCCCAATAAAAGCTCTTTGAAGAGAAAAAGTTTCTTTGGAGTTACCTGCGAATCATTAGACATCTTGAGGGACGATTTATATTTTTTCGTAAACAAACTGTAACATTAAGGCACTTTTGTGGATAAGAACTCTGTGTAAGGGTCATGGTGTCTATAGTGTAACTATTCAAGTAAAAAAAATTGAACTCTGCCTAATCGCCTCTCAAAGTAAAGTGAGACATTTTTGGCACCGTTACTGACAGGAAACGGTGCTTAAAAATAATCTTAAAGAGGTTGAAAAATGAAGAACAATTCTTAACTTAAATCTAATGCCGATAAAAGAAGTACTTCACTTTGAGAGATGCATGGCCAAAAAGTCGAAGAGTCAATTGTTAGCGTAAAATTCTCCATGAAATCTCCTGGCATAAGTTCAATGGACTTTTTAGAAGTTATTTTTGGTATAGAGGAGAGGGGCCTTTTTATTGTTTCATCTAACAGGCCATGGACTCATCAGTATTTGGCGAGCGGAGAGTAGAATAAGCTAGAGAATCGTACAATTGGATACTTATTACGATTAAGAAGGATCTTTCGGAAAAGTAGCAGAATGGTGCAATCGGAGACTTCTCAGTTGAAGGCTCTTTTGCGGAATTGGAAACTACACTCATAACTGAATAGAAGAAGCACAGGATCGGACGTATCGTGCAATTGGAAACCTGTCATGAAAAAGGACTTGGAAAAGCGGAGAGTCTAAAGTTTAACTCGTAAAATAAGAGAATCCTACGATCGGAGCCTTATCAGAAGAAGGACAGTCGTCCAATGGAAGAAACGTGTACTTCTTGAATTGGAGGCTTCTTAGATTAAGGATCTATATCAGTGTAAATCGTAGACTCGGAAACTGCTAAACTAGTACAATACGAGAATAGCAGCATCAGAAGAACCTTACTGTCGGAGACTTGTTACTTGAAAGATCTTTTGGCTAAATTGATGACTACATTGGAAACTACAGGCTTAGAATAGGACAATCCCAATCAGAAGAATCGTACACATCTACTTCTGCGCGTTTAATCCACAAAAGCAAAGACTATAATGTGGATTTGTCATCTTGCAAATCTACTAAAACGCAGAACAGAGAAATTCAGCCGCAACATAGGAAAAAAAAACTTGTGCTTAATCGGAGAATGGGTAGATACAATTCAAACTATTTTAACCGAGTATTAAATCGCACCGCTCTCAGTTTTTGGCGGCTTTTCGTTTGCCGAAAGCACATTTCGGAGTTTCGTTTACACCGGGGCAATATCTTATTAGTTAGTCACAAGAAATCCACTTAGTAAGAACTGACTTGTGTAGGGGTAGATTAAAAGGAATTAAACCCTTATGTCGAAATAACTTCTGGTTAGCATCGAATGTCCGAAATATTGCGGACTGTTTGTATTTCAATTGTGAAATAACTTTTGGGAGAATTGTGATTATAATTAAGATTCTCTTGGGATCTTCAATATTAGGAGTATTTCAAAGATAGAGTTTGCGCAATTCTACGAACAGGTACCTCGCAGCCGATTTCCCTCAAACCCTCTTTTTGCGATGATGATCTTTCAGCTTTACTGAGCAACCGATATTTTTGGGGATTTGTTCTAGTGTATTCTAAAACCTTGGTAACTCAACAACAATTAACGACGGTCGCCAAGTTTGTAATTAAAACTTATGAATAGGCACTCTTTTTGTGTTTACAAATTATCTAAAATACCACTCAACGGGAACAATAGAGGCGAAACAATACAACAGCGTCTTGCACTCATTAGTGACTAAATTTTTGCAATCACTTAAAAATAATGACTACTATTTGCAACTGGGGTTTAATTGCACAATTTCACCCACACTTCAACAGTTTAAAGGTTTTAGTGTTGTGTAGTTTAAGATCGGTAGCTTCTTGTTTATCGTTAAGCTAAGCCACGTTGATACAGGGATTTAGTCAAACTTCACAAAGGCTTTACGTAAAGCCAGCTAGTCAGAAGTCAAAAAAACATTGCTATTCCTTGGGTTGACAAGCAGTCGCTTATATTATGGCCACTGAAGCGTACTCAGTCCTTTAGGTTTGCGATTTAGATAAAGCTGAATAGTGCGGGCATCAATTTTTGGAAACACATTTCCAGAATGGATCATACGGCGAACAGGATTGTGTTTAAAGTTGACAGTGTTCAAGAAATCGGTAAGAAGCCATATAGGGTTTATTCGAAACAGAGACCATTATGTTTGCGGCGTGTAATGAATGCACTACAACGAGACTGCTTTAGCGCAAAAGACTACCACAAGAACGTGAGAGAAAGTTCAACTGGTGATCAGAGAGGATTAAGAAACATTTCCGATTTGCGAGTAACAGAAATAGCATTGCAGAATGCCACTGCTTATAGACAGAGGAGTGTGACGTTCAAGCAACTGAGTCAGTCGTCTTCGCCAATTGAAAGTATTTTGAAAGAGAAAATCATCCATTCGCCGAAGAGATGGAGGCAAAACACGGAACCGGTGCAATATAACAAAATGTGGCGGTCGCTAGGCCGAGATGTTCAGGACCATTATGGGAATAGAAACGGAGAGAAAGCTTTAGACAGTTCAACTGCAAAGCGAGGCATTTTTCGTGGCAAGGAAGATACAACAACGGCAAATTTAGAAAAGACTTCATACGAAAGTCCCTCTACCGTATCATCTAAACATGATAAACACTCTACTCCAGGCTCACGATATCGGTCGCCAAGGCAGGTATTGCCAAGAATTGTATTAACCTTGTAAACTTTAACCGAGCTCTCGGGAAAAATCACGAAATACGAAAATAGTAATTGTGTTTAATGCGCGGGAGGATAGGAAATGTGGCTTTTAGTGAATGGAAATGTGGTTTACTGGGCAAAACTGAGGTTAGCGAACTATATAAGGCGGTGGAGGTTATGAATGCACTCCGTGCAACCTTTGCGATAGGGTGGATAGTCTTGTTTAGGCCTTCAGGATGCGTTGGAGTCGGAATTCCGCTTTGCTTTGTTGCCTTCTCAACTCAATTCTTTTATAAAATAAGAGAGCTTGAAATAGGGCTACCGGCCTGGCGTGAGTTTCTCAGACGTCCCGAAGGCATTTCGAGCCCAATGAATCTTCGATTGCTAGTTTCCATTGTCAGAACTGGCTGGCCAGTCTGTAGATCGAAAGCGTCATTTTGAAGGGATGGTGCTGCAAGATCTTGAAAAATAATCACTCCGAAACTGGTAGGCGCTATTTTGGAAAAATTTGGAGGACTAGGATAAAACTTATCCTTAAAATTGGCACACGGCTCCGTTTACGAACTCAGGACCGGTCTGGCGGGATACTGACATGGAAAGCGCCCTTCGATAAGGTTTCTACATGTATCTGGTGACGGTAGTGTTGTGCGCAGTCGAGCATCTATAGTTTTATAGGTTTCAACGATTTCAGTATCTAACTTTCAAAGTCAAATAGCCGAAATCGAATATATTGATAAATATCCTTATTGCACATTAAATAATATTTCAGCTGGAAATATTTTGGGATTATTGTTGAAAGTAAATGCAAATTAGGTGTTTCCTGTTTTCTAAAAAATATTTTGGGACTTTTGGCAAATTCATACCAGGTCTTTTTTTGGAAACATCTGGCAAACATCCTTGGCAATCACAACAAACTTGTACCAATAGACAGAACATTCATGGTCTGCAAAGAAAAAAAATACTAGGGACTGGCGTTGGGCGTACGTTAAAGCCGATTCAGGGCACGCAAGGATCGGGCGACAGTCGAAAAAGGCACGCTTTCGGCACGGATGCGGTTTTACTGATGCAGCTTATTGACAACCAGTTATTATGATGCTAGCGGATAATTAATTGTTGCATTAATCTTTCTGTAAAATCAATTAAGAAATAGCCCAGTGCTGCGATGCTCTCCTTGTATCCGGTATCAATTATAAACAAGGTACTTCAGTTGTTGAAACTCTGCTCTCAATCTCTTGTAGTGATACGTGTCAATGTTAGCTGCTTAAGCCCGAGACACAAACCACATTGACCCCAGAAACGGTCGCCTTCTATTTTTAGTCATTCCAATCGTATATTTTGCGTTGCAGGAGACATACACGTGAAAAAATGTACCCCATTAGAGTAGATATTTGGCTCGATCCATGGGTTGCACAAAACTTCCCCTCTGCAGAGCAGTTGATCTCGACAATTTAATAGGTTATAAAGCTTTTGAAAAAAGGTATCGAGAAAAGAGTAGAATGCACGAAACCTAAAAGATTCTTTAAGACCCCCTTTTTGTCCAAACTCTCCCAGAGCCAAAGTTTTGTTCATGGACTGTGTCCCGAAAAATGACCATCCAAAATAAAAGCTTTATGAGCTGTCCTTTCCTACGATGCTGTTTATTCCTTAAAGTTTTATCAGCTCGTTTCCTTTTATTTTCCCTTCTCTCTTTTGTTGCCCTTATTTGGAATAAAATTTGCAAACGTGACCTTAAAACGACTCCTCGTGGCTGCACGTTTTCCTCTATATTCGTTTTTGTTGTTGACAGATGAAAACACTGCAAAATAATTATTCGCTGAAAACAAGAGATGCGCTAGGGACGGACCATTTTATTTTTGAAATGGTGGGGGGGGGGATCCTTGGGCTTTTATGCCAGCCCAAACGATTTCGTGACCAACAGCTTTGTACAAACTTTTGTTTTTGTATTTGCCCCAACCCACTACTCCATCCCTTCCCGCCCCTCCGCCCCCGTCTTTCCCGCCGTCCTCAAAAATAAATGGTCCATCCCTCAGGTAAAAGTTTGTATGTAAGGGCGAAGAATATTGGCGACCTAACTTTCAAAAATCCTGCTCGTTTTATTTATATAAACGAATAGAAGTCCTTTTAAGTTTACAATAATATAATACAAAGTTACAGCAACGTTCAATAAACACTTTGTTAAGCTCTGGTGTAAAGGTCCTCCTGAAATAGCCAGGCGATCTATCATTACATGTCTTGACTTTGGTAATATTATAAAGCTATGTTGAACCCAACGTTCATTGTCATCTTCAATGGATCAATTCCTAAAGTGCCCTTTATAAAATGAAAACTGCTGAGCTATTCTATTGTCTTCAACGGCTTCCAGACTGGTGCTGTCTTCTTCAAATATTTCTGGAGATGACATTGAACTTGAAGCGAGAAGGGTCAACAGTATTAAGTACAGCTTAGACTATTGTACTTAATAGCCTTTTGTACTGTTCACTTCAAGAATGTTCTCCGCAAGCCGACTAATCTAACATAACCCTCTAAGCCAAAATTCAAAACTGTACAAACAATCGCAGACGTGTACAAGGGTCTTTTTAACGCTTTCATACACTCTTAGAGCCGCACCCCGTGCAAGAAATGCTCAAGTGTTAACATTTAAATGAAAGTATTGAGCAGAACTTTCCTGTGCGGGTACTCACGTTGTTTACTATACTGTACAAGATGGTTCTAAGGTTTGAGGCCATTTCAATTAAAGCTACTGAGCAGTTCTATCTTGAATAGTGCCATCTAGTTTTCTATGACTTGGAAAATTAAATGATTGTTTGGTTATCTTGAGAGTGAATAGGTTTTAACGTTCGCCGCACGAGCCACGATGTCACGAGAAACGCTAAGTTTCTAATTTCCCATCTGCAGTGTTACAATTGTTCTCCAAATCCACGAAAACAACTTTTCCGTTAAACAAAGCCTTTTTATACAGCCGGAAGGTTTTCAACGTGAAAGACAGTTCAAATGAAATCAGTCGATCATCCATAGTGGTGACTCGAACCATCTGTTGTATTTCTGAAAAGAAAAATATACATTTATTTTTCAAGTATAACTATTCTTTACTGCGTAAACAATTTTCACTGCGTTCAGTGTTTGACAAGCACGATTTATACTCAAACTGACTGACGATGTAAAACAACAGTTTAAAACATCCTTTTCAACTCTACAGCACGAATCATGTTATTTGGTCCAAACACTCATTCTTTCGAGTCTGTGAATAAAATCCTCTAGTGTGACTACTAAACTCTTGTAGAGGCCGAAGATATATGTGGTTTTCAATTTTTACTCAAAAGGAAAACAAAAAGAGTTGTGAAAGTTTTAGTTTATCTGACTGCTGAGGAAATGGAGGGTTATTAGATCAGGAACATCCAACGAAAACATTAAAGCAAAATACCTTAAATGTCGTTTTCTATGATTCACGAACTACGTGTTTTTTGCCTTTCAAACAACATTTCCTTAAGCCAATACGGTTTGATCTGATCGGTTCCTTTATTTGAAAATTTTAGTCGCACAAAGTTTCAAGAACGGAAGGTTATTCCCCCAATTTCCGCGCTGTCGTCGCTTTCCCGATCATGCTAGTTAGCCTCATTTCGCAGTTACTTCGCTCAAATTAACCCTCCGAAAAGAAATTAGCTTTCTCTGCGCTACGAAATTTAGGTGACCCTTTACCAAAGAAAACACTACTGAGTTTTTCTTCAAAACTATCAGACCAGATATTGAACCGAAGGGATATCCATTGGGTTCCCCTGATACAAGATAACAAACATTTGGAGTGTTGATGCTTACCTTGGATTTGGATTTTTCCTTCCTTCTTCTGTTTCTTGAGGTGTTTGAGTTGTTACTGTCTTGCACACGCTGTTGATCTGGCTTCTCTGTAGCAGGATTTTGCCGCCTTTGTGTAGGAGGAGCCCGTATGCGGGTTCCATGCATGATTACAGTTATTCTTCCCGAACTGAACTGCACAATGACTGACGTGAAGATGATGGTTAAGAAAAGAAGAGTTATTTTCTGCATGCTGTAATTCCTCTGTCTTATCTTGATGCACCTTTCAATCGTAATAAGTGGGAATGAGTGAAGAGTATCAAAGCCACGAAACTTCTCTTGACGGAAGTGTTGATTTCTTCACTTATCAATAAACTGAATATCCACAGTGTGTGTGAAGTTGTTTTTAACTTCAATTTTTTTAAACACATTCCTTTTTATAGCCGGCAGGAGGAAACACTGATTGACGTCAATACCTTCATATTGTTTTACTTTGTAGCGCCCGCAACAATCCCTGAAGAGAAAATTTAAGTTACGAGCAATATGCTCAACATTTTAATTCCACTTCATCAGATGGTAATTCCGTCTGGCACGGAAACGCTTTTGTTGTGGCCCCTAATCGGTTTACAAGATCAAGTCAAAGTCCACATAAACCTTCAAAATGCTTATTTTACCAATGTTTACTTTTGCCTCTCAGTAAAGGTAGGCTGAAGAATTAATCTGTCTCACATTTTTAACACGGAAAAATCACACTGAAGTTCATGATTTTTATGCTCTCGTCACTTGCTTGAAAACAAATCGAAACTGTGGCAGAAAGTACATGCCATTTCTTGTTCCTCAAAGCCACAGGCTTAAGTGCTTTTTAAGTGCATGGTCTGGTTTCGGACAAAAAGTTCGCCATTCAAGTCCATCCAATTACTGTCTTATTACTGCGCTGCAGAAGAAATCCCTCTCGACCCCTATAACTCAAAGCAAATGCAAAGCTTTGAGCATTAAAAGCCTTCTTTAATCGTCACTCTCATGTGCCCAACTATTAAATTACCACTTTTATTTAGTCATGGTTGAACTCTTTAATAACTGCACAAACGCATAAACCAGCATTCTCCTATCCATCTCATACGAGCTTTTCATTAATTAAGCCAGCGTAAAAGACTTTTCTAACCACACGCAACGACAACTTAATTCAGTTTGCGTAAGAAACGCTATTGTCACGTTTTGGAAGGAAGAAATGGGGCCGCGAAATTAAACGTAAATTTTTGGTATGACTCATTAGAAGATGACATATGGCGGCGACATCAGCCTTTTATCGCAAATTTCCAATTATTCGCACCTATTAAAAAAACACCTCTCTTCACTAAAACTGTCTTATCAGCGAATGTCATCGATGCTCTAATACGCCTCCACATTTCTCTCAAAAACGTTACAATTGTGAAAACTGTATTGAAATTTTGCCAAAATACTGCTGAGAAGTTAAAATTAAAAAAAGTAGTCTTTGCCGATCGAGTTCGGTTGAGGGACACTTGCCACGTCAGTTGTTTTCGTTCTACTCGTTGCGTTTGTTAAAAATCGGCGAATTACTAATTAAGAACTGAACAACTAAAGGAAAAAAAAAAAACAAGTGAAGGTGGTTAAGCTGTTGAATATAACTCGCTTTTGCAAATTTCCCCCCAGTACCTTGTAAACAAACCTGGCACAATGAAATATAACCTTGATAAAAGTTTTGAGTTTTTTGGTCAACCACTGCAGAGTTCGCACTCATTTGTGGGTATCGGTAATACACACTGTCACAAAACTGATCACTGTGACCTGATCTTACTGTGAGTCAAATGCTTTTGTAGTAAATGCTTCTTTGATCAGCATAAAATCAATGGCAGCAATTGCCAAACACAGAGTATTATAGCAGGAGCTTCTTATGCTAAGCTTATTACAGTACAGACGATTTTCGTTTTAATTGGTTCATGTGGGCGCAGAGGCATAGCAATTCTGTTGTCGAAAATGTTGCAGGCTAGACAACAAAAACATGTGACAAATGTTCATTTTTTTGACAACGGAAACAGCATTGGAGGGAAAACGTTTGATCAATCGTCACTGTACGCCCTTTCATAATCGCCTTCTACCGAACAATGTAGGGATAAATTTGGGTTTGTGTCATTTGGCTTATTTCTAGTTCTGGCCTTTGAGTTAGGTCACCGCTCACCTAATGAAGTCCTGTCTGTTAAGGCTCTGTAATCTTAAAAATGTATCATGCAATAAACGTTCTTTACTCGGTTGTGTTTCATTCAAACCTATGCTGTTTGTACCCTGCGAGCAGAGGCCCTTCGATCTTCCTAGATAAGTCGACTTATCTACGAAGATCGAAGGGCCTCTGCTCGCAGGGTATGCTGTTTCGAGAGCGACATATCGTTCACAAGTGCAGTTTTTGTTATATGGTACGTCTTTGGTAATAACAAGACCTTGGCACACAAAGGTGATCTAGCAATGATCTAAAAACTTGTATGATCGAGAACGTTAATACCGGTTAAACCTGCTAGCCCACAAGCTCGCTCGCTCGCTCGCTCGAAGGAGGCCTGGGAGGCTTGGAAATGTGATCTTAATAATCATAAAATTTGAACTTTTGCCTGGAATTTCTCCAAGAATTATTAGTAGTTTGAGAAGCTACATAAATCACTTTTGAACGAGTGTTTCATCCGATTTCCAAACACCTAGACGAAGTGTTGAGTGTTACTTAAATCAAGCGAGAACTGGACTTCGTATTTTGTCAAGGAAAATGGTGCTACGATCTCAAAAATATTTTGTCGAGCAAACAAGAACTGACAATGAGGAAGACAACCAAACGTCAACTTGAAATTGTACTTAGAAACTGGAATATGATGCACAAAGAAAGTCACCTATTCAGCACAGGATTCGGAATTTTCGGTGAATAAAAAAGGTTCAAATTATCATTGCGGAAATTAATGGTACACTTAATTAGGGTTGAGGAAACGCATCTAATTAGGGTTTATTCCCTATACTATGAAGGTACTACATTTCTGCTTCAGTAAAATATATGAAAACTCATGTAACGAGAGAACTTTAAAGACTTTTTAATTGATTGAGTTATTTTGAGCTTGTATATTCTTGTATGTATTTTTAAACTATTGCAGTGCTCGCGCGTTGCACGTGCGGTTGATATGGGCCGGTTACAACGTTCGGAGCGTTACGTAAGTTACGCTCGGCTTGTAAGCTAAGTTTTTTCAATCTCCGGGGAGATTTCGTTGACTTTCGGATTCTCCGAAGACAGAGCATTTCGACAGTCCGCGATAAGAAACGAGTGAAAGCAGTCGTCCTTTTAAAGTCATAAATGAATTCACAAGTTTTGTAGTGACCAAGGATGGCACGTAACCACGCGCATTCTCGCTCATGTAGCTGAAGGGTGCGTTCGATTGACCGTATTTTGAATACGAATGCATGCAATGAATACCAAACCTACGCCATGCATACCACAGGTGTTTGAAATTATCGGCATACAATACGGCTCTTGAATGTCATGTGCTGTCAAATTCTTACCAATTTTACCTAAAACGAGATACCCGGAGGTTATTCCATTTGCACTTATTTTTATCCAGAAATAATTTAATACACCCCAAGTCTGCTGGCTGGCCTGCAAATTTTATCCATTTTTCGGTTACGTAACTTCAATCTCCGGGTAGATTTCGTTAATTTTCGAAATCTCCGAAAACGGAGCATTCTGATAGTCCTCGATAAGAGAGAAGACTGAACGCAGTCGTCCTTTCCAAGTCCTGAATAAATTCGCAAGTTTTGGATGACACGTAGCCACGTGCATGCTCGCTAGCGTAGCTCAAGGGTGCGTTTGATTGACCGTATTTTTGAATACGAATACATGCAATGATTACCAAACCTCCGCAATGCATACCACAGGTGTTTGAAATTATCGGCATACAATACGGCTCTTGAATGTCATGTGCTGTCCAATTCTTACCAATTTTACCTAAAACGAGATACCCGGAGGTTATTCCATTTGCATTTATTTTTATCCAGAAATAATTGAATACACCCCAAGTCTGCTGGCTGGCCTGCAAACTTTATCCATTTTTCGGTTACGTAACTTCAATCTCCGGGTAGATTTCGTTGATTTTCGAAATCTCCGAACACCGAGCATTCTGATAGTCCTCGATAAGAGAGAAGACTGAACGCAGTCGTCCTTTCCAAGTCCTGAATAAATTCTAAGTTTTGGATGACACGTAACCACGTGCATGCTCGCTAGGGTAGCTCAAGGGTGCGTTCGATTGACCGTATTTTTGAATACGAATGATTACCAAACCTCCCTCATGCATATCAGAGGTGTTTGAAGTTATTAACATACAATATGGCCCTTGAATGTCATGTGCTGTCAAATTCTTACCAATTTTAGCTAAAATGAGATACCTGAAGGTTATTTCATCTGCATTTATTTTTACCCCAAAATATTTGAATGCACTCCAAGTCTGCTGCCTGGCCTGCAAAGTTATCCATTTTTCGGTTCATAAACAAAAATAGGTCAGCACTTGCCACACGGGAAGCAAGTCAACGAGCTCCTTATGCGGTTCAATCGTTTCCTGATCCTAGAGGTTTTCAGTCATATTATGACGCGAGAAAATGAAATCAAGTGACTTGGAAATGACGACATAGTTTCCAAATAGTAGCCATGTTGTATTTTTTGACATTCTGAAAACTTTGATAAGTTGACCAAACAGTAACCAAAACCAATGCAAAAAAAGAAAAACTTTCTGAATGCAGCGGTCACATTTTGCCGATTGCTTTATACCGTACACACCAAAACAAGATGTATTCCAAATAAAAGCACAACCCACCTCCATTTGGGTACAAACGACGAAACCAAAAATTAATATAATTACAACGCCAACAAGTCAACAAGTGGCGTTCAAAATAATGGAAACAATTTATGTTCGACGCCAAAGTAAAGAGGGCAATTGGAGACACCTGAATTGTGATCAACACCAACACCAATGTTAAAAATATCACATATATGTCATGAACAAAAGGCCCGTGAGAATTTTGTGGTCAAAGCAAACCACCTGTCTAGACACGTGAAGGAGACCCTAAATGAAGAGAAAAATGTTGGCACTTCAGCAATCTGCCGGTACAGCAATTACCGACTCATTAATGGAGCACAGAAAGTGCAGCATTAAAACGAGGCTGGTTGATAAATGAATTAAATGAGTTTTTCAAGTCCCTATAATGGCATCAGAGTTAGAAAAACACTCATAATCTGTCGTCTAAAGTTCAAAGAGGGAAGCTGTAGACATTTCAGGTGTTGAGACTTAGCACGTGGATGCACGCAGGCACAAAAAACAAAAAGTAGTATCCCTCTTAAGCACGTGAAGCTAAAATAATTTGAATTTGAATTTCCTTGACACTTTCCCTTAAGAATCGAAAAAAGAAACTTTTTGGAAATTCTGGTCAGTTGATTTCAAGTTGGTAGTCCTTGTATTTCAGAGAGGACTGAACAACAACAGTATTTGAGGGCCTCCATATTTTCTTACAATCATTGTAGTGATGTTTCTCTCTCGCGAAAAACGCAATTGGATGATTCAAACACTATTTTGAAGGCATCATCATGTATTTTAATGCTATTTTACATAAATGTTCAAATTTTGATACCTGTTTGAAATATAGTTAAACTGTATTTCATAACACGGATAGGGTTTTTTCTGTTGATTGTGAAAGTATTTCATGCAAAACAAAACATGATTAATATTTTAAATGTATTTTGGGAACAAAACTACTTAGATTATTACAAACAGTGTTCAAAATAGACTATTTGAAATCTGTTTTCACACCTCAGCTACTGACCGAGTGTAAAATTGTTTCAAATAGGCAATGTTAATACTGTTTTTTAAAATACTTCCAATTTACCATATAGTTTTGAAATGTTAAAAATAAAAGCAGTTTTAAAATACAATATTTAACTTAAAAAAGCATATAAAAAGCCTGTTATAAACATTCTTTGAAAAAGATCTGATATGGGTTTCGACCGAAAGACTATTCAATAATAGTCTTACTACTAATACCAATAACCACTATAACCTATTTTATTTTAACCACCCTATAAATAACAACTAACAACTGTTTTATGATAACCACCGCATAAACAACGACCAAAAATGTTTTTATTTTAACCACCGCATTGATAAACACCAAAAACTATTTTGTTTTAATCACCGTAAAAATAAATACGAAAAACTGTTTTATTTTAACCGCTGTATTCATAACAACTAAAAACTGTTTTATTGTAACCACGGTATAAATAACCACAAAAAACTGTTTTATTGTAACCACGGTATAAAAACCTTCGAAAACTGATTTATTTTAACCACCGTACAAATAACCTGTCCTATATTAACCAAAGAAAAAATAACCACCAAAAACTGTTTTACTTTAACCACTGCATTAATGTCCACCAAAAACTGTTTTATGCCGATACAATGTACTGAACGGAATTCGGGAGCTCTGTGCGGGACGCACTAGTTTGCTGAAGATGATATGATGTCCAACAAATGAACAAGTCCAGATTTGGCATTTCTTGGCCACTTAAATACTGTGGCGGTTTTAATTGAAACTCAGATAAAAGTGAATTGTTTACAATGCCAATGGTAATTAAAATATCATTTTCAGAAAAAGGTGGGGCGAAAAAGGCGCCCCACAGCTGGTAAGCGAAAGTACAAAGCATAAATGATAATCCGAAAGATGGTGATAAGGGAGCGGAGGGCGGCAAAATTGTGTTCGCCAGGAGATATACTCGCTGTGATGGTAAAAGCAAGAGGGAGTTCTTGCCAATGCGACCAGTCCTTTATACAAATATGTGCCTAGAATACAATTGGTCAATGAATCGACATAAATAACATCATGCGCTGACATGATGTTTGGTTTTATTTTAACCACGGTATAACTAACGACCAAAAACTGTTTTATTACAACCACACTTGAAAAAAACCACCAAACACTGTTTCATTTTAACCACACTTGAGAAAACCACCAAAAACTGTTTTAATTTAACCACGGTATAAAAAACCACCAAAACCCTTTTTTATTTTAACAACAAATAGAAAAAACCACCAAAAACTGTTTGCCTGCTTTCTCGCTAAGGCACGTGATGTGGCGACGCGTGATTCGGGGGGGGGGGGGGGGGGGGGCGGGCGGGCAGGTTGAAAGTACGAAACTTGATAGGGCATGGGTTTTGTTGCATTTTATTTAAGCTGGATCTGTTACTGGTTTCATATAGAACTGCTACACCTTGCTGACGAGTTCCATAAGAACGAAACAGCTGTCCACGGTTGCAGCCCTGTTTTGTCGATTTCTTTCGGGTCGTTATCTCGCAAAGTAAACTCTTTAACGTAGTATCAGCCTTGCAGTTTGTGTTACAGTTTATTTCTGGCTGATTAGGTCTCTTTTGGATCTTACGTCAACTAGCAGCATTATCGTTTGCCGTCCTTTGCAGTTTACACGTCTACTTTATTTTAACCACGGTATAAATAACCACCCAAAGCTGTTTTTATTTTAACCACGGTATAAATGACCAATTAAAACTGTTTTATTTTAACCATACTACAAAAAACCACAAAAAACTTTTATTTCAACCACACTACAAAAAAAAAAAAAAACACGAAAAACTCTTTAATTTTAACCACACTTATAACAACCACAAAAAACTGTTTTGTTTTAACCACAGTATAAATAACCACCAAAAACTGTTTTATTTTAACCACACTATAAATAGCCACCAAAAACTGCTTTATTCTAACCACGGTATAAATAACCACCAAAACCTGTTATATTTTACCCATGCTATAAATAACCACCAAAAACTGTTTTATTCTAATCACGCTTGAAAAAACCACCAAAAAGTGTTTTGTTTTAACCACACTGAATAAATAACCACCTAAAATTGTTTTATTTTAACCACACTATAAATACTTATAAGATTAAATTTAGAAATACAATTAACTATAAAAATGAGCGAAAAAACGGAACGACGTTTCGGTGTCATCCTGGCACCATTTTCAAGTAAAGAGTGGAACAGAAAAGATAATTTATACGTAAAGTAAAGGTGTGAAATAGAATAAATTAAATTTAAAATTAAATTTAGTAACTGTCCGGTGTTCATTCAGAAGGTGTCATAAAGTGGGAGGTTTGTCCGTTAGACAAATAGTTTTGCACGAATGGAGTCTGACTGGGTGTTTAGACTCGGTCTCTTCTTTCTGATCCAAAGCATTTCGAATATTAAACAATTAAGCTTTCCCTGACATTTCTTTAAGATTGTGAAGTTACTTGTCAGGTCGCCAATTGTGTCGACTTGGTGAGTATATTTTAGGTGTTTCCCGACGGCCGAGAACCGATGTTCATCAATGCGTTGGTGAAGGTGACGGCTGGTATAGCCGACGTAATCTGCATCACACAGATCACATACAAAGTGATACACAACACACTGTTGATTGATCAAGGGTGGCTTAGGCTCCTGCACTTTAAGATCGTCACTAAGTTTACGGCTACTGAAAACTGGCTGAAGAATGTGGTCAATTTTGTTGCTTAAGTCAGAAAGATGTTTCTTTACCATGTCAGCTGACCTCTGGTCTTTGAATGGTAAGACTATCCGATGAATGTTTTCAGTTTGAGGCGTCGGTA
Source organism: Pavona decussata (assembly GCF_977016875.1). Taxonomy (NCBI): domain Eukaryota; kingdom Metazoa; phylum Cnidaria; class Anthozoa; order Scleractinia; family Agariciidae; genus Pavona; species Pavona decussata. Next base: position 4,736,734 of record NW_028145504.1, on the reverse strand, counting down.
GCGTGTCTCGTTAAAGAAATGTCAGGGAAAGCTTAATTGTTTAATATTCGAAATGCTTTGGATCAAAAAGAAGAGACCGAGTCTAAACACCCAGTCAGACTCCATTCGTGCAAAACTATTTGTCTAACGGACAAAACTCCCACTTTATGACACCTTCTGAATGAACACCGGACAGTTACTTTTACTTTTAAATTTAATTTATTCTATTTCACACCTTTACTTTACGTATAAATTATCTCTTCTGTTCCACTCTTTACTTGAAAATGGTGCAGGATGACATCGAAACGTCGTTCCGTTTTTTCGCTCATTTTTATAGTTAATTAAACACTATAAATAACAACTAAAAAGTGTTTTATTTTAACCACACTTGAAAAAACCACCAAAAACTGTTTTGTTTTAACCACACTCAATAAATAACCACCGAAAAGTGTTTTATTTTAACCACACTATAAATAACCACAAGAAACTGTTTTATTTTAACCACACTTTAAAAAACAACCAAAACCTGTTTTATTTTAACCATGCTATTAATAACCACCAAAAACTGTTTTATTTTAACAACCCTATAAATAACCACCAAAAACTGTTTTAAACCATGCTATTAATAACCACAAAAACCTGTTTTAATTTAACAACCCTATAAATAACCACCAAAAACTGTTTTATTCTAACCACGGTATAAATAAGCACCAAAAACTGTTTTATTTTAAAAACGCTATAAATAACCACCAAAAACTGTGTTATTCTAACCACAGTATAAAGAACCACCAAAAACTGTTTTACTTCAACCACGGTACAAATCACCACCAATAAATGTTTTATTTCAACCAGGGTACAAATAACCACCAAAATCTGTTTTATTTCAACCACGGTAAAAAAATAACCACCAAAAACTGTTTTATTTTAACCACGCCATAAATAACCACCAAAAACTGTTTTTCCTAACCACGGTATAAATAACCACCAAAAACTGTTTTATTTTTACCACGCTATAACTAACCACCAAAAACTGTTTTATTTTAACCACGGTACAAATAACCACCAAAAACTGTTCTATTTCAACGAAGGTACAAATAACAACCAGAAACTGTTTTATTTTAACCACGCTATAAATAACCACCAAAAACTGTTTTGTCCTAACCACGGTATAAATAACCACCAAAAACTGTTTTATTTTAACCACGCTATAACTAACCACCAAAAACTGTTTTACTTCAACCACAGTAAAAATCACCACCAATAAATGTTTTATTTCAACCAGGGTACAAATAACCACCAAAAACTGTTTTATCCTAACCACGGTATAAATAACCACCAAAAACTGTTTTATTTTCACCACGCAATAAATAACCACCAAAAACTGTTTTATTTTAACCACGGTACAAATAACCACCAAAAACTGTTTTAATTCAACCAAGGTACAAATAACCACCAGAACCTTTTTTATTGTAACCAGGCTATAAATAACCACCAAAAACTGTTTTATCCTAACCACGGTCTAAATAACCACCAAAAACTGTTTTATTTTAACCACGCTATAAATAACCACCAAAAACTGTGTTATTCCAACAACAGTATAATTAACCACCAAAAACTGTTCTATTTTAACCACGCTATAAATAACCAGCAAAAACTCTTTTATTCTAACCACCCTATAATTAACCACCAAAAACTGTTTTATTTCAACCACGGTACAAATCACCACCAAAAACTGTTTTATTTTAACCACGCAATAAATAACCACCAAAAACTGTTTTATTTTAACCACGCAATAAATAACCACCAAAAACTGTTTTAATTCAACCAAGGTACAAATAACCACCAGAACCTTTTTTATTGTAACCAGGCTATAAATAACCACCAAAAACTGTTTTATCCTAACCACGGTCTAAATAACCACCAAAAACTGTTTTATTTTAACCACGCTATAAATAACCACCAAAAACTGTGTTATTCCAACAACAGTATAATTAACCACCAAAAACTGTTCTATTTTAACCACGCTATAAATAACCAGCAAAAACTCTTTTATTCTAACCACGCTATAATTAACCACCAAAAACTGTTTTATTTCAACCACGGTACAAATCACCACCAATAAATGTTTTATTTCAACCAGGGTACAAAAAACCACCAAAAACTGTTTTATTTCGACCACGGTAAAAATAACCATCAAAAACTGTTTTATTTCAACCAGGGTGCAAATAACCACCAAAAACTTTTTTATTTCAACCACGATACAAAATAACCACCAAAAACTGTTTTCTTTTAACCACGCTATAAATAACCACCAAAAACTGTGTTATTCCAACCACAGTATAATTAACCACCAAAAACTGTTTTATCTTAACCACGCAATAAATAACCACCAAAAACTGTTTTTTTCTAACCACCGTATAAATAACCACCAAAAACTGTTTTATTTTAACCACGCTATAAATAACCACCAAAAACTGTGTTATTGTAACCACAGTATAAAGAACCACCAAAAATTGTTTTATTTTAGCGTCGCTATAAATAACCAGCAAAAACTGTTTTACTTCAACCACGGTACAAATCACCACCAAAAACTGTTTTATTTCAACAAGGGGGTACAAATAACCACCAAAAACTGTTTTATTTCAACCACGGTACAAAATAACCACCAAAAACTGTTTTATTTTAACCACACTATAAATAACCACCAAAAACTGTTTTATTTTAACCACGCTATAAATAACCACCAAAAACTGTGTTATTCCAACCACAGTATAATTAACCACCAAAAACTGTATTATTTGAACCACGCTATAAATAACCACAAAAAAACTGTTTTATTTTAACCACGCTATAAATAACCACCAAAAACTGTTGTATTTTAACCACGCTATAAATAACCACCAAAAACTGTTTTGTTTTAACCACGCTATAAATAACAACGGTACACATCACTAACAAAAACTGTTTTATTTCAACCAGGGTACAAATAACCACCAAAACCTATTTTATTTCAAACACGATACAAAATAACCACCAAAAACTGTTTTATTCTAATCACGCTTGAAAAAACCACCAAAAAGTGTTTTGTTTTAACCACACTGAATAAATAACCACCTAAAATTGTTTTATTTTAACCACACTATAAATACTTATAAGATTAAATTTAGAAATACAATTAACTATAAAAATGAGCGAAAAAACGGAACGACGTTTCGGTGTCATCCTGGCACCATTTTCAAGTAAAGAGTGGAACAGAAAAGATAATTTATACGTAAAGTAAAGGTGTGAAATAGAATAAATTAAATTTAAAATTAAATTTAGTAACTGTCCGGTGTTCATTCAGAAGGTGTCATAAAGTGGGAGGTTTGTCCGTTAGACAAATAGTTTTGCACGAATGGAGTCTGACTGGGTGTTTAGACTCGGTCTCTTCTTTCTGATCCAAAGCATTTCGAATATTAAACAATTAAGCTTTCCCTGACATTTCTTTAAGATTGTGAAGTTACTTGTCAGGTCGCCAATTGTGTCGACTTGGTGAGTATATTTTAGGTGTTTCCCGACGGCCGAGAACCGATGTTCATCAATGCGTTGGTGAAGGTGACGGCTGGTATAGCCGACGTAATCTGCATCACACAGATCACATACAAAGTGATACACAACACACTGTTGATTGATCAAGGGTGGCTTAGGCTCCTGCACTTTAAGATCGTCACTAAGTTTACGGCTACTGAAAACTGGCTGAAGAATGTGGTCAATTTTGTTGCTTAAGTCAGAAAGATGTTTCTTTACCATGTCAGCTGACCTCTGGTCTTTGAATGGTAAGACTATCCGATGAATGTTTTCAGTTTGAGGCGTCGGTAGCGTGTCTCGTTAAAGAAATGTCAGGGAAAGCTTAATTGTTTAATATTCGAAATGCTTTGGATCAGAAAGAAGAGACCGAGTCTAAACACCCAGTCAGACTCCATTCGTGCAAAACTATTTGTCTAACGGACAAATCTCCCACTTTATGACACCTTCTGAATGAACACCGGACAGTTACTTTTACTTTTAAATTTAATTTATTCTATTTCACACCTTTACTTTACGTATAAATTATCTTTTCTGTTCCACTCTTTACTTGAAAATGGTGCAGGATGACATCGAAACGTCGTTCCGTTTTTTCGCTCATTTTTATAGTTAATTAAACACTATAAATAACAACTAAAAAGTGTTTCATTTTAACCACACTTGAAAAAACCACCAAAAACTGTTTTGTTTTAACCACACTCAATAAATAACCACCAAAAAGTGTTTTATTTTAACCACACTATAAATAACCACAAGAAACCGTTTTATTTTATCCACACTTTAAAAAACAACCAAAACCTGTTTTATTTTAACCATGCTATTAATAACCACAAAAACCTGTTTTAATTTAACAACCCTATAAATAACCACCAAAAACTGTTTTATTCTAACCACGGTATAAATAAGCACCAAAAACTGTTTTATTTTAAAAACGCTATAAATAACCACCAAAAACTGTGTTATTCTAACCACAGTATAAAGAACCACCAAAAACTGTTTTACTTCAACCACGGTACAAATCACCACCAATAAATGTTTTATTTCAACCAGGGTACAAATAACCACCAAAAACTGTTTTATTTCAACCACGGTAAAAAAATAACCACCAAAAACTGTTTTATTTTAACCACGCCATAAATAACCACCAAAAACTGTTTTTCCTAACCACGGTATAAATAACCACCAAAAACTGTTTTATTTTTACCACGCTATAACTAACCACCAAAAACTGTTTTATTTTAACCACGGTACAAATAACCACCAAAAACTGTTCTATTTCAACGAAGGTACAAATAACAACCAGAAACTGTTTTATTTTAACCACGCTATAAATAACCACCAAAAACTGTTTTGACCTAACCACGGTATAAATAACCACCAAAAACTGTTTTATTTTAACCACGCTATAACTAACCACCAAAAACTGTTTTACTTCAACCACAGTAAAAATCACCACCAATAAATGTTTTATTTCAACCAGGGTACAAATAACCACCAAAAACTGTTTTATCCTAACCACGGTATAAATAACCACCAAAAACTGTTTTATTTTCACCACGCAATAAATAACCACCAAAAACTGTTTTATTTTAACCACGGTACAAATAACCACCAAAAACTGTTTTAATTCAACCAAGGTGTTACGAAAAATTGTTGCGTGACTGTATGCTAATTTAGTCTAGAATATTCTCGCATATTTAAGTAGTTTTGCATCATAGTGACTAAGCAGTTTCTGAAGCCGTTTACGTGTGATCCTGTAAATAGATTTATATTGTAATGTTACTTTATTTAGTTGCGTCGGAAAGTTCTAGAATCTTACGCTCATTAGTATATAAGGAAATCGGTTTAGCTTTTAGAGAGGTTGTTGTTTATGCGAAGAGAGTACGTATTTATTGTAGTGTGACAAAGGTCACGTGTAAAGTTTGGCAGAGGCCGTGTTTATTGAAGTGTGACAGAGGTCGTGTGTATATTTGGCAGAGGCCGTGTTTATTCAAGTGTGAAAGAGGTCGAACTGTAATTTACAAGCCTAGCGTGTGCTTGTTGTGAAGTTTTGTGTTGAATTTGCTACGCTCATTTGGAATAAATAACCTTGTTGTTGTTCCGACAACCCTGCGTTCTGTTTAGACTACGAACTACTCGCCACTCACAAAACGAACTCGTAACATTGGGGGCCTGTCGCTGGAGAGTGGAATTCAAGGAACTGTTTGTTGTCTACCGATAACCAGGAAAGGATCGCAACTCGGAAGGAAGTAACTGTGCCGTGGAAACAAGTGGTAGCAAGTAAAAGAGCCTTGGAATTCTAACGCTGTGAAATGGAGAAACTTATGCAACTTGGTAAAGAGTTTGGGCTGGAAGGTGAAAAGTTACTTGAATTTGTGCGTGAACAACAGAAGTTGGAAGAAGAGAAAGAAGAAAAACAAAGGCAGTTAGTAAAGGAGCAGCAGCTTGAGGAAGAAGAGAGAGCAGAAAAACAAAGGCAGTTAGTAAAGGAGCAGAAGCTCGAGGAAGAAGAGAGAGCAGAAAGGCAAAGACGTGAGGAAGAAGAGAAAGCAGAAAGGCAGAGACGTGAGGAAGAAGAGAGGGAAGAGAGACGCAGACGCCAGGATGAAGAAAGGGAAGCGAGACGTCAGGAAAGAGAAATTAGGAAATTACAACATGAAGCTGACCTCATGAGACAGAAGGAAATTGCTGAGGCCGCCAAGAGAGAACATGAGTTGGAACTTGCTAGGTTAGCAGCAACGAATGGTGATGGTCGTACCGCAGAGAGAGATGATAGAGCTAAAGCGCCGAAACTTCCAGCGTTCGTGGATGGTAAAGATGATTTGGACGCATATTTGCAGAGGTTCGAGAGATTTGCAGATACAGCCAAGTGGCATAGAACTGGATGGGCATCAAAGCTCAGTGCTCTGTTGTCTGGACGGGCACTCGAAGTGTACTCACGCCTATCTGAAGAAGCAGCTAAAGATTACGGTAAAGTCAAGATTGCGCTGATGAAGAGATATGATCTCACAGAAGACGGCTATCGTCGTAAATTCAGAGCGTCTAAGCCGGAAGTTGACGAAAGTCCGGACCAGTTTATCGTGCGACTGGACAGGTACCTGTTACGGTGGCTAGAGCTTTCGGATACTGAGCGAACCTTTGACGGTCTAAAGGACTTGATAGTGAAAGAACAGTTTATTGATTCCTGCCCTAAGGATTTGGCCATTCACCTACGAGAAAGGGCACCTGAAACCCTAGCACAGATTGCGAAGATCGCTGACCAGTACTTAGAGGCCCATGGTAAGCATTTGTTTAGCCCAGTGAGCAGAAAGCCGGTATTACCGCCTGAGAGGGAGGAAGCCAAGAACACACAGTCTAATTCAACAGCCCTCCAGTGCTTTAGGTGTAACGCTCGTGGTCATAGAGCCGCCAACTGCCCAACCATAGGAAAAAGGTGTTTTCTGTGTGGCAAGCAAGGACACGAAGCTAGAAACTGTCGATCAGGTGGACGGAGATCCGGAGGACAAAGTAAGGATGGTAACCCTGTGCAACGTGGTCAAGTGAGCGCCAGTTGCTTAGTCCAGCAGACTGAGAGTAAACCCACAGCGGAAGAAGTTAAGTCCTGTATTAAAGATGAGAAGCTGCTGTTAGCCTGTGGTAAGAAGATCCCATTATTGAGTAGCGCCTGTGTTGAACCTTTGTCTGGAGTGAGAAGTAAAATGCCTGTAGTGAAAGGTAGAGTTGGAGAGAAGTCTGTTGATGTCCTGAGAGACACTGGCTGTAGCGGAATAGTAGTAAAGAAGGATCTTGTGTCTGAGGATCAGTTCACTGGCGACTTTAATGTTATGCTGCTCATCGACAACACGGCAAGGAAAGTGCCCATTGCAAAGATTGACGTTGATACACCTTATCTCAAGGGCCAAGTGGAAGCGCAGTGTCTTCCCGATGCTGTTTATGACTTAATTGTTGGTAATGTACCAGGCGCGAGAGCTGCTGACGACCCAGATCCAAGCTGGCAAGATCATGTGCAAGAGGCGTGTGCTGTAACCACGAGAGGTCAAGCAAAGAAGGCCGGAGAACGTATCCCATTGAAGGTACCGACTACTAAAGAAAGTCCTGTAGTTGATAGAGAAAAGCTCAAACAAATGCAAAATGATGACGAGAGCTTGCAGAAATATTGGGAGCGAAATGATGTAGTTGTGAGAGGCCAGGCTGAGATTTCATTTGAAGTGAAAGGTGGAGTTTTGTACCGCGTCTACAAACACCCTTACGTGAATAATGGTAAACCCCTGAAGCAAGTTATGGTTCCTGTGCAGCTGAGAAGTCGGATCATGGAACTAGCTCACGGATCGCTCATGGGAGGTCACATGGGAATAAAGAAGACGGCTGATAAGATTCAAAGCGCATTCTATTGGCCAGGTATTCAAGGGGACGTGACTCGTTACTGCAAGTCATGTGATGTATGTCAGAAGACGGTTAACAAGGGTTCTGTACCGAAGGTTCCCCTGGAGAAGATGCCATTAATTGACAAGCCGTTCAAGAGAGTAGCAATCGATCTGGTTGGGCCTATTGGCCCCCCGAGTGAAGACGGTCATAGATACATATTGACGTTGGTCGACTTTGCAACCCGTTATCCTGAAGCTGTCCCGCTCAAAAACATTGATACGGAGACTGTGGCGGAAGCGTTGGTGGATATCTTTAGTCGTTTAGGAGTGCCTGAAGAGATCTTGAGTGACCTCGGCACGCAATTTGTATCTGAGTGTATGAAGGAAGTGACACGGTTGTTGAGCATTAAACAGCTCACTACGACTCCTTATCACCCTATGTGTAATGGCCTGACGGAGAAGTTTAATGGAACCATGAAGAGTATGTTAAAGAGATTGTGCAGCGAGCAGCCGAGACAGTGGAATCGTTACATCAACGCTTTATTGTTTGCGTATCGTGAAGTTCCTCAGGAGTCTACTGGTTTTTCGCCGTTTGAGTTGCTGTATGGAAGAGCTGTCAGAGGGCCGATGTTTATTCTTAAAGAGCTCTGGACGAAAGAGTTGGAGGAACCTGAAGTAAAGAACAGCTACCAGTATGTGTTTGAGCTACGTGAGAAGCTGGAAGATACTCTCAAGCTTGCGCATACTGAACTTCAGAAAGCCCAGCACAAAGGCAAGCATTACTACGATCGTAAGGCTAAAGTCAGAAGGTTTGCACAGGGAGATAAAGTATTAATACTGCTACCGACCGACCATAACAAGCTTCTAATGCAGTGGAAAGGTCCATTTGAGGTTAGTGCAGTAGTGGGTCTCAGCGATTATAAGGTGTGTGTCAAAGGAAAGGAGAGAGTTTACCATGCCAACCTGCTAAAGAGGTATTTTGAACGAGAGGATTCTGTACCCGTTGGAGCAGTGGCTGTCGAAGTGAACGCTGACATTAGTAAGAGCGGACATGCTAAAAATGAAGCAGAAGAAGTTGATCCTGTGGATGGTGTTGATTTTTTAGAAATTGGTGGATATGTCGCTAAAGAGTCAATCAAAGATGTGGCTACTGGAGATAACCTTACTGACGAGCAAAGAGCAGAGTTCAAAGACCTTGCAAGTCAGTTTCAAAGCTTGTTTACAGAAGCACCAGGTACTACAAGCTTGGCTCAACATCATATAAAACTTACATCCGATCAACCAGTCAGATCAAGACCTTACCCAGTACCGTATAGCCTGAGAGAATCGCTGAAGAAGGATATTACAGACATGATGAAGATGGGAGTTATAAGAGAGTCAAGTTCACCATATGCCTCACCTGTCGTGGTTGTTAAGAAAAAAGACAACACAAATAGGATATGCGTGGACTACCGGAAATTGAACAAATTAACTGTGTTTGACCCTGAACCTATGCCGACTGCCGAGCATTTGTTCCAGAAGTTGAATGGTGACAAGTATTTCACAAGAATTGATTTGAGTAAGGGCTACTGGCAAATTTCTATACCTGAGGAAGACATACCGAAGACCGCTTTTGTGACGCCTGACGGATCATATGAATTCCTGAAGATGCCGTTTGGTATGATCAACTCCGCAGCGACCTTAAAGAGAGCCATGAAGAAGCTATTGCATGGAATGGATAACGTTGAGTTTTACTGGGATGATATTTTGGTTCACACCCGTACGTGGGAAGAACACATCAAGATACTACAAGAGTTGTTTACACGATTATTAGCAGCCGGAATGACCATAAGACCGACTAAATGTCTTTTTGGAGTTAACGCTGTTGACTTTCTCGGTCATCGTTTGGAGGGAGGTTTAATTGGTCTTCATCAAGACAACGTGACAAAGATTAGAGATGTTCCAAGACCTACTACAAAGAAGCAGATAAGATCGTTCATGGGTTTAGCCGGATATTATCGAGATTTTATTCCCAACTTCGCAGCCTTAGCTGCCCCGCTGACAGACCTCACGCGCAAAGGTCAACCGCACAAAGTCGAATGGGGCGAGGCACAAGAGAAAGCCTATCAAAGTATTAAGGCCCTCCTCACAAAAGAACCAATCCTGCGGCTGCCAGATCCAGAGAAAACCTACTTTCTGCGGTCTGATGCCTCCGACAGTGGTATTGGTGCTGTACTAATGCAGGAACATAATGGCAAGCTGTTCCCCGTTTGCTACGGTAGCAAGAAATTATCAAGTGCGGAGCGTAATTACTCAACCATTGAGAAAGAGTGTTTAGCCATTGTGTGGGGATTCAAAAGGTTTCACCTGTATTTATACGGAGTTCCCTTTGTACTACAAACTGATCACGAACCACTGAAGTATATCAACAGTGCGAAGTTCGCTAATGGACGGCTCATGCGTTGGGCTATGTTTCTTCAGAGCTACAACTTTAGAGTTGAGGCTATCAAGGGATCCGAGAATGTAGGAGCAGATTATCTGAGCAGATTAGAGGAATAACTTTAGAGACATTGGACTACCTCCTCTCTTTGCACTATTTAATTAATTTTTCGTTGTTAGTAGAAATTTAAGAAATTTCTTCTCAAGAGGGGGTTATGTTACGAAAAATTGTTGCGTGACTGTATGCTAATTTAGTCTAGAATATTCTCGCATATTTAAGTAGTTTTGCATCATAGTGACTAAGCAGTTTCTGAAGCCGTTTACGTGTGATCCTGTAAATAGATTTATATTGTAATGTTACTTTATTTAGTTGCGTCGGAAAGTTCTAGAATCTTACGCTCATTAGTATATAAGGAAATCGGTTTAGCTTTTAGAGAGGTTGTTGTTTATGCAAAGAGAGTACGTATTTATTGTAGTGTGACAAAGGTCACGTGTAAAGTTTGGCAGAGGCCGTGTTTATTGAAGTGTGACAGAGGTCGTGTGTATATTTGGCAGAGGCCGTGTTTATTCAAGTGTGAAAGAGGTCGAACTGTAATTTACAAGCCTAGCGTGTGCTTGTTGTGAAGTTTTGTGTTGAATTTGCTACGCTCATTTGGAATAAATAACCTTGTTGTTGTTCCGACAACCCTGCGTTCTGTTTAGACTACGAACTACTCGCCACTCACAAAACGAACTCGTAACACAAGGTACAAATAACCACCAGAACCTTTTTTATTGTAACCAGGCTATAAATAACCACCAAAAACTGTTTTATCCTAACCACGGTCTAAATAACCACCAAAAACTGTTTTATTTTAACCACGCTATAAATAACCACCAAAAACTGTGTTATTCCAACAACAGTATAATTAACCACCAAAAACTGTTCTATTTTAACCACGCTATAAATAACCAGCAAAAACTCTTTTATTCTAACCACCCTATAATTAACCACCAAAAACTGTTTTATTTCAACCACGGTACAAATCACCACCAAAAACTGTTTTATTTTAACCACGCAATAAATAACCACCAAAAACTGTTTTATTTTAACCACGCAATAAATAACCACCAAAAACTGTTTTAATTCAACCAAGGTACAAATAACCACCAGAACCTTTTTTATTGTAACCAGGCTATAAATAACCACGAAAAACTGTTTTATCCTAACCACGGTCTAAATAACCACCAAAAACTGTTTTATTTTAACCACGCTATAAATAACCACCAAAAACTGTGTTATTCCAACAACAGTATAATTAACCACCAAAAACTGTTCTATTTTAACCACGCTATAAATAACCAGCAAAAACTCTTTTATTCTAACCACGCTATAATTAACCACCAAAAACTGTTTTATTTCAACCACGGTACAAATCACCACCAATAAATGTTTTATTTCAACCAGGGTACAAAAAACCACCAAAAACTGTTTTATTTCGACCACGGTAAAAATAACCATCAAAAACTGTTTTATTTCAACCAGGGTGCAAATAACCACCAAAAACTTTTTTATTTCAACCACGATACAAAATAACCACCAAAAACTGTTTTCTTTTAACCACGCTATAAATAACCACCAAAAACTGTGTTATTCCAACCACAGTATAATTAACCACCAAAAACTGTTTTATCTTAACCACGCAATAAATAACCACCAAAAACGGTTTTTTTCTAACCACCGTATAAATAACCACCAAAAACTGTTTTATTTTAACCACGCTATAAATAACCACCAAAAACTGTGTTATTGTAACCACAGTATAAAGAACCACCAAAAATTGTTTTATTTTAGCGTCGCTATAAATAACCAGCAAAAACTGTTTTACTTCAACCACGGTACAAATCACCACCAAAAACTGTTTTATTTCAACAAGGGGGTACAAATAACCACCAAAAACTGTTTTATTTCAACCACGGTACAAAATAACCACCAAAAACTGTTTTATTTTAACCACACTATAAATAACCACCAAAAACTGTTTTATTTTAACCACGCTATAAATAACCACCAAAAACTGTGTTATTCCAACCACAGTATAATTAACCACCAAAAACTGTATTATTTGAACCACGCTATAAATAACCACAAAAAAACTGTTTTATTTTAACCACGCTATAAATAACCACCAAAAACTGTTGTATTTTAACCACGCTATAAATAACCACCAAAAACTGTTTTGTTTTAACCACGCTATAAATAACAACGGTACACATCACTAACAAAAACTGTTTTATTTCAACCAGGGTACAAATAACCACCAAAACCTATTTTATTTCAAACACGATACAAAATAACCACCAAAAACTGTTTTATTTTAACCACGCTATAAATAACCACGAAAAAATGTGTTATTCCAACCACAATATAATTAACCACCAAAAACTGTATTATTTGAACCACGCTATAAATAACCACCAAAAACTGTTTTATTTCAACCACGGGACAAATAACCACCAAAAACCGTTTTATTTTAACCACGCTATAAATAACCACCAAAAACTGTTTTGTTTTAACCACGCTATAAATAACAATAGTACACATCACTACCAAAAACTGTTTTATTTCAACCAGGGTACAAATAATCACCAAAAACTGTTTTATTTTAACAACCATACAAAATAACCACCAAAAACTGTTTTATTTTAACCACGCTATAAATAACCACCAAAAAACTGTGTTATTCCAATCACAGTATAATTAACCTCCAAAAACTGTTTTATTCTAACCACGGTATAAATAACCACCAAAAACTGATTTATTCTAACCACGGTATATATAACCACCAAAAACTGTTTTATTTTAAACACGCTATAAATAACCACCAAAAACTGTGTTATCATAACCTCAGTATAAAGAACCACCAAAAACATTTTTATTTTAGCCACGTTATAAATAACCACCAAAAACTGTTTTACTTCAACCACGGTACAAATCACCAGCAATAAATGTTTTATTTCAAGCAGGGTACAAATAACCAGCAAAAACTGTTTTATTTCAACCACGGTACAAAAAAAACGACCAAAAACTGTTTTATTTTAACCATGCTATCAATAACCACCAAAAACTGTTTTATCGTAACCACCGTATAAAAAACCACAAAAACTGTTTTATTTTAACCACGCTAGAACTAATCACCAAAAACTGTTTTATTTTAACCATGGTACAAATAACCACCAAAAACTGTTTTAATTCAACCAAGGTACAAATAACCATCAGAATCTTTTTTATTTTAACCACGCTATAAATAACCACAAAAAACTGTTTTATCCTAACCACGGTATAAATAACCACCAAAAACTGGTTTTTTTAACCACGCTATAAATAACCACCAAAAACTGTGTTATTCCAACCACAGTATAATTAACCACCAAAAACTGTTTTATTTTAACCACGGTATAAATAACCAGCAAAAACTGTTTTATTCTAAGCCAATTTATAAGTAATATAAATTTAAGTTAATGCAAACAACCATGAAAGGGAGGTCAGAGAATTGAGATGAGCTACCCTTCTGTTTGTCACGCAATATTCCACCGTGACAAGATTCTCTTTTTCCCCTCGTGACGCGTTAGCTCTAGACCAATCACATTCATGCTTTTCCTTCATGTCAGTCAAAGACCATGCGGCCGTATCTTCACACTGTAGTTCACTTCAAGTTCTCTGACCTCCCAGAGACTGTTTGAGAAATTGTAGCTAATTGTGAATTTTTGCCGTTATTACTCGTCTGAACTTCGCTCTAGCGGAGTTTTTTAGTGTGTTTTGGTTTGTTTCTACGAACTTCCGTTCAAGTTTACGTACACAGACAAGGACAATGCCGCCGCTTCGTCGAAAGTCCCGCGTTCAAGAGAGGAATGTGGTCGCCGATGCCGCACTTCTGAACAGTTTTTCGGTCCAACAACTAAGAAACTTGTGCCGACAAAAGAAGATTGCTTCCACCGGCAACAGGGCCACTCTTTTGAACCGGCTAAGAGGTTCTGGTCCCCAAGTCACGGCTTCAAACGCAAATCTGCGAGAACCAAATCTACCAAACAACGTGGGGGTAAATTCCCAAGACCATGTGGTCAACGCAAATGCGAACGATGCCACCTTCTCGCAAGGACAATTAAATACAATTCGCCAACTGGTTCAGGAGTCTATCGCTGCTGCCTCGAGGGAACTCGCCAACGAAGCAGCTCTGGCCGCTGTTCAGGTTTTGCAGCCAAGTTCCTCGCAAACAGCTTCAAATCCCATTCCCGCCACACCAGCCATCGAGCCTGTCACACTACAGCAAACAGCAACTCCATCGAATGTATGTCAACATGCGGCGCCATTCCAGGACATCCCTGCGCAATACGTGAAGGATATACAGTCCGGTGAGTTCTTTGAGTTATCAAAGCTCCTTCCAAAAAGTCTAGCAGAGTTCAATGAGGATGATACTCTGGTGCTCACCCTTGACAATTCAGTTGTTCGAGTCTCAAAGAAAGGCAAAACATCCACCTCTATCACAGAAATTGATCAGTGGACCACCGCGTTCACGACGTATATGAGCGTTTTCACGCAGAAGTTCCCTCTGCGTTCCCAAGAGCTATTACAGTACCTTAGCTTGATTAGGTATGCTGCACGGGTACATAAGGGTCTAGGATGGGCAATTTATGATTATAAATTCCGCCAAAAAGCTGGTCAACATAAGACCCGTGTGTGGTCGGAATTTGATCAGCAGCTATGGCTTACGATATTTACGGTGGCACCATCTGTGCTAAAGGAGGAGTATCCTCTTTTTTCAAATGGACCCCAAACTAGTAGTGTCTCAACTGGGGCCGAGCGCAGAGGCACTTGCCATAACTTCAACCGTAGTGGGTGGTGCAACAGGGACCCCTGTAGTTTCAAACATGTCTGTAACAAGTGTGCAGGGGCACACCCGGGACGTGACTGCCCCAAACTTCCAGGGAAACTACGAGAGCCCAGGGAACACGATCGAGACACTGCAAGGGATGGACACAAGGAAACCCTTCACTCCAACCCTTCCCGGAGAAAGTGAAGCATTCACTGGGTCCTTACCCACTCCTATTAATGTCAATAACCTAGAGAGGGTGCTTATTGACCACCCAGACCATTTATTTGTCTTGAGTTTATGTAACAGTCTTAGGTATGGTGCAGATATTGGATACAAAGGGGCCCGGGTTCCAAGATTTTTCCCGAAACTTACCAACAGCATTAGTCGGCCACTTTCCGATGGCCGAATTCCATTTGCAGTCTTGTATATTCTAGATTGATTTTATGAGCTTATTTTCTTCTTATTGTTCGTCTATGGGGAATACACTTTGTGTATTTTTGGGGATGAAGTGCTCCATACAGGTCGCCCCTTTGCCCCATAGACTCACATGGTCAGTTTTGGTGGCAGAATGGGCCCCCCATATATCCTTGTTACCATGGTAACAATGAACTTCTTATCATGGTAACAATGAGCTAAACCTTTGTTGTTGTTGTGGTTGTCCCCAGGGGCCTGGGAATTAGGATCCCAGAGAGAGGATTAGGACCTCTCTGTAGCCTGGGGACTTGATGGACTCATTAAAAAGAGGGAGAGGATTACCACCTCTCATGGCCTGGGGATTAGGACTCCAGAGAGAGGATTAGGACCTCTCTTTAGCCTGGTTGTTGTTGTGTGACAAATGTTATTATTGTGTGAGTCCTCTCGTTCCCAACCACCTTACATTGTACCTGTCTCATCTTGTAAGATTCCAATAATATTGGCAACTCGAGCACTTCATCCCCTACCCCCTTTCTCCCATACATTTGTTGTTGTTATCTTGTTCGATATTTTCATGGGTTGGGAGCATTAAAGCCAATTTATAAGTAATATAAATTTAAGTTAATGCAAACAACCATGAAAGGGAGGTCAGAGAATTGAGATGAGCTACCCTTCTGAAACAAACTGTTTGTCACGCAATATTCCACCGTGACAAGATTCTCTTTTTCCCCTCGTGACGCGTTAGCTCTAGACCAATCACATTCATGCTTTTCCTTCATGTCAGTCAAAGACCATGCGGCCGTATCTTCACACTGTAGTTCACTTCAAGTTCTCTGACCTCCCAGAGACTGTTTGAGAAATTCCCACCCACCCAACCCTCTTAGGCTTTCCAAGGGCCTTACCTTGTAAACATTTAAGTATGGCATTTACTGTGTTGGAAAAAACCTACTGTTATGTAGAGGGTTCCTTTACCTATCATTCTGGTTTCAAGTATTATAGTTATCAAGCCCAGTGCTGTTGGTCTTGGGCAATGTCTTTCCTTATTGAGACAATTTTCTAATTAATATTGTTACTGTTATCGTTGGCTCTATGTGAGCGGTGTAAATTTTTAAGTAGGTATAGTTTTATCAACTAAATACTGCTAGACATAATTCATACCGCTTTGTAGTTGGTTCTATCTTTATTGGTACAAATTAATGTTCTAATTATCCAGCCCAGTGCTGTTGGACTTGAGCAGTGTGTTTGCTCATTGAGACATTCTATAATTGTTATTGTTATTGTTTCGCTCTCTGTGAGCAGTGTAATTTTTAAGTATAATGTTATCAACTATATTGGTAAAAACTGTTACTGTTAGTGTCAAGCGTAGTGCTGTTTGAACACTTGGACTCTGTTAGTAGCATTAGCTAATTCAAATATTTTGTTGTTCGCTTTTGGTTGCAATAGACATGGCCGCCCATCGGCTAGCTCACATGCCTAGAACAACATTTATAATTGTTTCTCGTTTGAAGTAAATAAACTGTGGGAAGGGGATGAAGTGCTCCATACAGGTCGCCCCTTTGCCCCATAGACTCACATGGTCAGTTTTGGTGGCAGAATGGGCCCCCCATATATCCTTGTTACCATGGTAACAATGAACTTCTTATCATGGTAACAATGAGCTAAACCTTTGTTGTTGTTGTGGTTGTCCCCAGGGGGCCTGGGAATTAGGATCCCAGAGAGAGGATTAGGACCTCTCTGTAGCCTGGGGACTTGATGGACTCATGAAAAAGAGGGAGAGGATTACCACCTCTCATGGCCTGGGGATTAGGACTCCAGAGAGAGGATTAGGACCTCTCTTTAGCCTGGTTGTTGTTGTGTGACAAATGTTATTATTGTGTGACTCCTCTCGTTCCCAACCACCTTACATTGTACCTGTCTCATCTTGTAAGATTCCAATAATATTGGCAACTCGAGCACTTCATCCCCTACCCCCTTTCTCTCATACATTTGTTGTTGTTATCTTGTTCGATATTTTCATGGGTTGGGAGCATTAAACAACGCTTAAATAACCACCAAAAACTGTTTTATTTTAACCACAGTAAAAAGAACCACCAAAAACTGTTTTATTTTAGCCACGCTATAACTAACCACCAAAAACTGTTTTACTTTAACCACAGTACAAATCACCACCAATAAATGTTTTATTTCAACCAGGGTAGAAATAACCACCAAAAACTGTTTTATCCTAACCACGGTATAAATAACCACCAAAAACTGTTTTATTTTAACCACGGTACAAATAACCACCAAAAACTGTTTTAATTCAACCAAGGTACAAATAACCACCAGAATCTTTTTTATTTTAACCACGCTATAAATAACCACCAAAAACTGTTTTATCCTAACCACGGTATAAATAACCACCAAAAACTGTTTTTTTTAACCACAGTATAATTAACCACCAAAAACTTTTTTATCCTAACGACGGTATAAATAACCACCAAAAACTGTGTTATTCCAACCAGAGTATAATTAACCACCAAAAATTGTTTTATTTTAACCACGCTATAAATAACCAGCAAAAACTGTTTTATTCTAACCACGGTTAAATAACCACCAAAAACTCTTTTATCCTAACCACGGTATAAATAACCACCAAAAACTGTTTTATTTTAACCACGCTATAGATAACCACCAAAAACTGTTTTATCCTAACCACGGTATAAATAACCACCAAAAACTGTTTTATTTTAACCACGCTATAAATAACCACCAAAAACTGTGTTATTCCAACCACAGTATAATTAACCACCAACAACTGTTTTATTTTAACCACGCTATAAATAACCAGCAAAAACTGTTTTATTCTAACCACGCTATAAATAACTACAAAAAACTGTTTTATTTTAACCACGCTATAAATTACCACCAAAAACTGTGTTACTCTAACCACAGTAAAACGAACCACCAAAAATTCTTTTATTTTAGCCACGCTATAAATAACCACCAAAAACTGTTTTACTTCAACCACGGTACAAATCACCACCAATAAATGTTTTATTTCAACCAGGGTACAAATAACCACCAAAAACTGTTTTCTTTTAACCACGCTATAAATAACCACGGTACACGTCACTCCCAAAAACTGTTTTATTTCAACCAGGGTGCAAATAACAACCAAAAAGTGTTCTATTTCAACCACGATAAGAATAACCACCAAAAACTGTTTTATTTTAACCACCCTATAAATAACCACCAAAAACTGTGTTATTCCAACCACAGTATAATTAACCACCAACAACTGTTTTATTCTAACCACGGTATAAATAACCACCAAAAACTGATTTATTCTAACCACGGTATAAATAACCACCAAAAACTGTTTTATTTTAACCACCCTATAAATAAACACCAAAAACTGTTATCATAACCTCAGTATAAAGAACCACCAAAAACTGTTTTATTTTAGCCACGTTATAAATAACCGCCAAAAACTGTTTTACTTCAACCACGGTACAAATAACCAGCAAAAACTGTTTTATTTCAACCACGGTACAAAAAAAACGACCAAAAACTGTTTTATTTTAACCATGCTATCAATAACCACCAAAAACTGTTTTATCGTAACCACCGTATAAAAAACCACAAAAACTGTTTTATTTTAACCACGCTAGAACTAATCACCAAAAACTGTTTTATTTTAACCATGGTACAAATAACCACCAAAAACTGTTTTAATTCAACCAAGGTACAAATAACCATCAGACTCTTTTTTATTTTAACCACGCTATAAATAACCACAAAAACCTGGTTTTTTTAACCACGCTATAAATAACCACCAAAAACTGTGTTATTCCAACCACAGTATAATTAACCACCAAAAACTGTTTTATTTTAACCACGGTATAAATAACCAGCAAAAACTGTTTTATTCTAACCACGCTTAAATAACCACCAAACACTGTTTTATTTTAACCACGCTATAAATAACCACCAAAAACTGTTTTATTTTAACCACGGTACAAATAACCACCAAAAACTGTTTTAATTCAACCAATGTACAAATAACCACCAGAATCTTTTTTATTTTAACCACGCTATAAATAACCACCAAAAACTGTTTTATCCTAACCACGGTATAAATATCCACCAAAAACTGTTTTTTTTAACCACAGTATAATTAACGACCAAAAACTGTTTTATCCTAACCACGGTATAAATAACCACCAAAAACTGTTTTATTTTAACAACGCTATAAATAACCACCAAAAACTGTGTTATTCCAACCACAGTATAATTAACCACCAAAAACTGTTTTATTTTAACCACGCTATAAATAACCAGCAAAAACTGTTTTATTCTAACCACGGTTAAATAACCACCAAAAACTTTTTTATCCTAACCACGGTATAAATAACCACCAAAAACTGTTTTATTTTAACCACGCTATAAATAACCACCAAAAACTGTGTTATTCCAACCACAGTATAATTAACCACCAAAAACTGTTTTATTTTAACCACGGTATAAATAACCAGCAAAAACTGTTTTATTCTAACCACGCTATAAATAACTACCAAAAACTGTTTTATTTTAACCACGCTATAAATTACCACCAAAAACTGTGTTACTCTAACCACAGTAAAACGAACCACCAAAAATTCTTTTATTTTAGCCACGCTATAAATAACCACCAAAAACTGTTTTACTTCAACCACGCTACAAATCACCACCAATAAATGTTTTATTTCAACCAGGGTACAAATAACCACCAAAAACTGTTTTCTTTTTACCACGCTATAAATAACCACGGTACACGTCACTCCCAAAAACTGTTTTATTTCAACCAGCGTGCAAATCACAACCAAAAAGTGTTCTATTTCAACCACGATAAGAAATAACCACCAAAAACTGTTTTATTTTAAGCACGCTATAAATAACCACCAAAAACTGTGTTATTCCAACCACAGTATAATTAACCACCAAAAACTGTATTATTTTAACCACGCTATAAATAACCAGCAAAAACTGTTTTATTCTAACCACGGTTAAATAACCACCAAAAACTTTTTTATTTTAACCACGCTATAAATAACGACCAAAAACTGTGTTATTCTAACCACAGTAAAAAAAACCACCAAAAACTGTTTTATTTTAACCACGCTATAAATAACCACCAAAAACTGTGTTATTCTAACCACAGTAAAAAGAACCACCAAAAACTGTTTTATTTTAGCCACGCTATAACTAACCACCAAAAACTGTTTTACTTTAACCACAGTACAAATCACCACCAATAAATGTTTTATTTCAACCAGGGTAGAAATAACCACCAAAAACTGTTTTATCCTAACCACGGTATAAATAACCACCAAAAACTGTTTTATTTTAACCACCGTACAAATAACCACCAAAAACTGTTTTAATTCAACCAAGGTACAAATAACCACCAGAATCTTTTTTATTTTAACCACGCTATAAATAACCACCAAAAACTGTTTTATCCTAACCACGGTATAAATAACCACCAAAAACTGTTTTTTATAACCACAGTATAATTAACCACCAAAAACTGTTTTATCCTAACCACGGTATAAATAACCACCAAAAACTGTGTTATTCCAACCAGAGTATAATTAACCACCAAAAATTGTTTTATTTTAACCACGCTATGAATAACCAGCAAAAACTGTTTTATTCTAACCACGGTTAAATAACCACCAAAAACTCTTTTATCCTAACCACGGTATAAATAACCACCAAAAACTGTTTTATTTTAACCACGCTATAGATAACCACCAAAAACTGTTTTATCCTAACCACGGTATAAATAACCACCAAAAACTGTTTTATTTTAACCACGCTATAAATAACCACCAAAAACTGTGTTATTCCAACCACAGTATAATTAACCACCAAAAACTGTTTTATTTTAACCACGCTATAAATAACCAGCAAAAACTGTTTTATTCTAACCACGCTATAAATAACTACAAAAAACTGTTTTATTTTAACCACGCTATAAATTACCACCAAAAACTGTGTTACTCTAACCACAGTAAAACGAACCACCAAAAATTCTTTTATTTTAGCCACGCTATAAATAACCACCAAAAACTGTTTTACTTCAACCACGGTACAAATCACCACCAATAAATGTTTTATTTCAACCAGGGTACAAATAACCACCAAAAACTGTTTTCTTTTAACCACGCTATAAATAACCACGGTACACGTCACTCCCAAAAACTGTTTTATTTCAACCAGGGTGCAAATAACAACCAAAAAGTGTTCTATTTCAACCACGATAAGAAATAACCACCAAAAACTGTTTTATTTTAACCACCCTATAAATAACCACCAAAAACTGTGTTATTCCAACCACAGTATAATTAACCACCAACAACTGTTTTATTCTAACCACGGTATAAATAACCACCAAAAACTGATTTATTCTAACCACGGTATAAATAACCACCAAAAACTGTTTTATTTTAAACACGCTATAAATAACCACCAAAAACTGTTATCATAACCTCAGTATAAAGAACCACCAAAAACTGTTTTATTTTAGCCACGTTATAAATAACCGCCAAAAACTGTTTTACTTCAACCACGGTACAAATAACCAGCAAAAACTGTTTTATTTCAACCACGGTACAAAAAAAACGACCAAAAACTGTTTTATTTTAACCATGCTATCAATAACCACAAAAAACTGTTTTATCGTAACCACCGTATAAAAAACCACAAAAACTGTTTTATTTTAACCACGCTAGAACTAATCACCAAAAACTGTTTTATTTTAAACATGGTACAAATAACCACCAAAAACTGTTTTAATTCAACCAAGGTACAAATAACCATCAGAATCTTTTTTATTTTAACCACGCTATAAATAACCACAAAAACCTGGTTTTTTTAACCACGCTATAAATAACCACCAAAAACTGTGTTCTTCCAACCACAGTATAATTAACCACCAAAAACTGTTTTATTTTAACCACGGTATAAATAACCAGCAAAAACTGTTTTATTCTAACCACGCTTAAATAACCACCAAAAACTGTTTTATTTTAACCACGCTATAAATAACCACCAAAAACTGTGTTATTCTAACCACAGTAAAAAGAACCACCAAAAACTGTTTTATTTTAGCCACGCTATAAATAACCACCAAAAACTGTTTTATTTTAACCACGCTATAAATAACCACCAAAAACTGTTTTCTTTTAACCACGCTATAAATAACCACCAAAAACTGTCTTATTTTAACCACGGTACAAATAACCACCAAAACCTGTTTTATTTCAACTACGGTACAAAACAACCACCAAAAACTGTTTTATTTTAACCACGCTATAAATAACAACCAAAAACTGTTTTATTCTAACCACGGTATAAATAACCACCAAAAACTGTTTTATTTTAACCGCGCTATAAAAAACTACCAAAAACTGTTTTATTTTAACCACGGTACAAATAACCACCAAAAGCTGTTTTATTTTAACCTCGGTACATATAACCACCAAAAACTGTTTTATTTTAACCACGCTATAAATAACCACCCAAAACTGTGTTATTCTAACCACGGTATAAAAAACCACCAAAAACTGTTTTATTTTAACCACGCAATCAATAACTATCAAAAACTGTTTTGTTTTAACCACGGTACAAAAAACCACCAAAAACTGTTTTATTTTTAACCAGGGTACAACTAACCACCAAAAACTGTTTTATTTCAACCACACTACAAAATAACCACCAAAAACTGTTTTATCCTAACGACGGTACAAATAACCACCAACAACTGTTTTCTTTTAACCACGCTATAAATACCCACTAAAAACTGTTTTATCCTAACCACGGTACAAAATAACCACCAAAAACGTTTATTTTAACCACGCTATAAATAACAACCAAAAATTGTTTTATTTTAACCACGGTACAAAAAACCACTAAAAACCTTTTTTATTTTTAATAACGCTACCAATAACCACCAAACACTGTTTTTTCCTAACCATGGTATAAATAACCACCAAAAACTGTTTTACTTTAACCACGGTACAAATAACCACCAAAAACAGTTTTCTTTTAACCAGGGTACAAATAACCAAAAAAAAACTGTTTTCTTTTAACCACGCTATAAATAACCACCAAAAACTGTCTTATTTTAACCACGGTACAAATAACCACCAAAAACTGTTTTATTTCAACCACGGTACAAAACAACCACCAAAAACTGTTTTATTTTAACCACGCTATAAATAACCACCAAAAACTGTTTTATTCTAACCACGGTATAAATAACCACCAAACACTGTTTTATTTTAACCACGCTATAGATAACCACCAAAAACTGTTTTATTTTAACCACGCTATAAATAACCACCTAAAACTGTGTTATTCTAACCACAGTAAAAAGAACCACCAAAAACTGTTTTAGTTTAGCCAGGCTATAAATAATCACCAAAAACTGTTTTAGTTTAACCACGGTACAAATAACCACCAAAAACTGTTTTTTTTCAACCAGGGTACAAATAACCACCAAAAACTGTTTTCTTTTAACCACGCTATAAATAACCACCAAAAACTGTCTTATTTTAACCACGGTACAAAATACCAACAAAAACTGTTTTATTTCAACCACGGTACAAAACAACCACCAAAAACTGTTTTATTTTAACCACGCTATAAATAACCACCAAAAACTGTTTTATTCTAACCACGGTATAAATAACCACCAAAAACTGTTTTATTTTAACCACGCTATAAATAACCACCAAAAACTGTTTTATTTTAACCACGCTTTAAATAACCACCCAAAACTGTGTTATTCTAACCACAGTATAAAGAACCACCAAAAACTGTTTTATTTTAGCCAGGCTATAAATAAGGACCAAAAACTGTTTTACTTCAACCACGGTACAAATAACGACCAAAAACTGTTTTATTTCAACCAGGGTACAAATAACCACCAAAAACTGTTTTATTTCAACCACGCTACAAAATAACCACCAAAAACTGTTTTATTTTAACCATGCTATAAATAACCATCAAAAACTGTTTTATTTTAAACACGGTACAAATAACCACAAAAAACTGTTTTATTTCAACCAGGGTACAAATAACCACCAAAAACTGTTTTCTTTTAACCACGCTATAAATAACCACCAAAAACTGTCTTATTTTAACCACGGTACAAATAACCACCAAAAACTGTTTTATTTCAACCACGGTACAAAACAACCACCAAAAACTGTTTTATTTTAACCACGCTATAAATAACCACCAAAAACTGTTTTATTCTCACCACGGTATAAATAACCACCAAACACTGTTTTATTTTAACCACGCTATAGATATCCACCAAAAACTGTTTTATTTTAACCACGCTATAAATAACCACCCAAAACTGTGTTATTCTAACCACAGTATAAAGAACCACCAAAAACTGTTTTATTTTAGCCAGGCTATAAATAAGGACCAAAAACTGTTTTACTTCAACCACGGTACAAATAACGACCAAAAACTGTTTTATTTCAACCAGGGTATAAATAACCACCAAAAACTGTTTTATTTCAACCACGCTACAAAATAACCACCAAAAACTGTTTTATTTTAACCATGCTATAAATAACCACAAAAAACTGTTTTACTTTAACCACGGTACAAATAACCACCAAAGAATGTTGTCTTTTAACCAGGGTACAAATAACCAAAAAAAACTGTTTTCTTTTAACCACGCTATAAATAACCACCAAAAACTGTCTTATTTTAACCACGGTACAAATAACCACCAAAAACTGTTTTATTTCAACCACGGTACAAAACAACCACCAAAAACTGTTTTATTTTAACCACGGTACAAATAACCACCAAAAGCTGTTTTATTTTAACTTCGGTACATATAACCACCAAAAACTGTTTTATTTTAACCACGCTATAAATAACAACCAAAAACTGTTTTATTCTAACCACGGTATAAATAACCACCAAAAACTGTTTTATTTTAACCACGCTATAGATAACCACCAAAAACTGTTTTATTTTAACCACGCTATAAATAACCACCCAAAACTGTGTTATTTTAACCACAGTAAAAAGAACCACCAAAAACTGTTTTATCCTAACCACGGTACAACTAACCACCAACAACTGTTTTCTTTTAACCACGCTATAAATACCCACGAAAAACTGTTTTATCCTAACCACGGTAAAAAATAACCACCAAAAACTTTTATTTTAACCACGCTATAAATAACAACCGAAAACTGTTTTATTTTAACCACGGTACAAAAAACCACTAAAAACCTTTTTTATTTTTAACAACGGTACCAATAACCACCAAAAACTGTTTTCTTTTAACCACGCTATAAATAACCACCAAAAACTGTTTTATCCTAACCATGGTATAAATAACCACCAAAAACTGTTTTATTTTAACCACGCTATAAATAACCACCAAAAGCTGTTTTATTTTAACCTCGGTACATATAACCACCAGAAACTGTTTTCTTTCAACCACGCTATAAATAACCACCCAAAACTGTTTTATCCTAACCACGGTATAAATAACCACCAAAAACTATTTTATTTTAACCACGCTATAGATAACCACCAAAGACTGTTTTATTTTAACCACGGTATAAATAACCACCAAAAACTGTTTTATTTTAACCACGCAATCAATAACTACCAAAAACTGTTTTATTTTAACCACGGTACAAAAAACCACCAAAAACTGTTTTATTTTTAACCAGGGTACAAATAACCACCAAAAACTGTTTTCTTTTAACCACGCTATAAATAACCACCAAAAACTGTTTTATCCTAAGCACGGTATAAATAACCACCAAAAACTGTTTTATTTTAACCACGCTATAGATAACAACCAAAAACTGTTTTATTTTAACCACGCTATAAATAACTACGCAAAACTGTGTTATTCTAACCACAGTATAAAGAACCACCAAAAACTGTTTTATTTTAGCCAGGCTATAAATAAGGACCAAAAACTGTTTTACTTCAACCACGGTACAAATAACGACCAAAAACTGTTTTATTTCAAGCAGGGTACAAATAACCACCAAAAACTGTTTTATTTCAACCACGCTACAAAATAACCACCAAAAACTGTTTTATTTTAACCATGCTATAAATAACAATCAAAAACTGTTTTATTTTAACCACGGTACAAATAACCACCAAAAACTGTTTTATTTCAACCAGGGTACAAATAACCACCAAAAACTGTTTTCTTTTAACCAGGCTATAAATAACCACCAAAAACTGTCTTATTTTAACCACGGTACAAATAACCACCAAAAACTGTTTTATTTCAACCACGGTACAAAACAACCACCAAAAACTGTTTTATTTTAACCACGCTATAAATAACCACCAAAAACTGTTTTATTCTAACCACGGTATAAATAACCACCAAAAACTGTTTTATTTTAACCACGCTATAGATAACCACCAAAAACTGTTTTATTTTAACCACGCTTTAAATAACCACCCAAAACTGTGTTATTCCAACCACAGTATAAAGAACCACCAAAAACTGTTTTATTTTAGCCAGGCTATAAAGAAGGACCAAAAACTGTTTTACTTCAACCACGGTACAAATAACGACCAAAAACTGTTTTATTTCAACTAGGGTACAAATAACCACCAAAAACTGTTTTATTTCAACCACGCTACAAAATAACCACCAAAAACTGTTTTATTTTAACCACGCTATAAATAACCACCAAAAACTGTTTTATTCTCACCACGGTATAAATAACCACCAAACACTGTTTTATTTTAACCACGCTATAGATATCCACCAAAAACTGTTTTATTTTAACCACGCTATAAATAACCACCCAAAACTGTGTTATTCTAACCACAGTATAAAGAACCACCAAAAACTGTTTTATTTTAGCCAGGCTATAAATAAGGACCAAAAACTGTTTTACTTCAACCACGGTACAAATAACGACCAAAAACTGTTTTATTTCAACCAGGGTACAAATAACCACCAAAAACTGTTTTATTTCAACCACGCTACAAAATAACCACCAAAAACTGTTTTATTTTAACCATGCTATAAATAACCACAAAAAACTGTTTTACTTTAACCACGGTACAAATAACCACCAAAGAATGTTGTCTTTTAACCAGGGTACAAATAACCAAAAAAAACTGTTTTCTTTTAACCACGCTATAAATAACCACCAAAAACTGTCTTATTTTAACCACGGTACAAATAACCACCAAAAACTGTTTTATTTCAACCACGGTACAAAACAACCACCAAAAACTGTTTTATTTTAACCACGGTACAAATAACCACCAAAAGCTGTTTTATTTTAACTTCGGTACATATAACCACCAAAAACTGTTTTATTTTAACCACGCTATAAATAACAACCAAAAACTGTTTTATTCTAACCACGGTATAAATAACCACCAAAAACTGTTTTATTTTAACCACGCTATAGATAACCACCAAAAACTGTTTTATTTTAACCACGCTATAAATAACCACCCAAAACTGTGTTATTTTAACCACAGTAAAAAGAACCACCAAAAACTGTTTTATCCTAACCACGGTACAACTAACCACCAACAACTGTTTTCTTTTAACCACGCTATAAATACCCACGAAAAACTGTTTTATCCTAACCACGGTAAAAAATAACCACCAAAAACTTTTATTTTAACCACGCTATAAATAACAACCGAAAACTGTTTTATTTTAACCACGGTACAAAAAACCACTAAAAACCTTTTTTATTTTTAACAACGGTACCAATAACCACCAAAAACTGTTTTCTTTTAACCACGCTATAAATAACCACCAAAAACTGTTTTATCCTAACCATGGTATAAATAACCACCAAAAACTGTTTTATTTTAACCACGCTATAAATAACCACCAAAAGCTGTTTTATTTTAACCTCGGTACATATAACCACCAGAAACTGTTTTCTTTCAACCACGCTATAAATAACCACCCAAAACTGTTTTATCCTAACCACGGTATAAATAACCACCAAAAACTATTTTATTTTAACCACGCTATAGATAACCACCAAAGACTGTTTTATTTTAACCACGGTATAAATAACCACCAAAAACTGTTTTATTTTAACCACGCAATCAATAACTACCAAAAACTGTTTTATTTTAACCACGGTACAAAAAACCACCAAAAACTGTTTTATTTTTAACCAGGGTACAAATAACCACCAAAAACTGTTTTCTTTTAACCACGCTATAAATAACCACCAAAAACTGTTTTATCCTAAGCACGGTATAAATAACCACCAAACACTGTTTTATTTTAACCACGCTATAGATAACAACCAAAAACTGTTTTATTTTAACCACGCTTTAAATAACTACGCAAAACTGTGTTATTCTAACCACAGTATAAAGAACCACCAAAAACTGTTTTATTTTAGCCAGGCTATAAATAAGGACCAAAAACTGTTTTACTTCAACCACGGTACAAATAACGACCAAAAACTGTTTTATTTCAAGCAGGGTACAAATAACCACCAAAAACTGTTTTATTTCAACCACGCTACAAAATAACCACCAAAAACTGTTTTATTTTAACCATGCTATAAATAACAATCAAAAACTGTTTTATTTTAACCACGGTACAAATAACCACCAAAAACTGTTTTATTTCAACCAGGGTACAAATAACCACCAAAAACTGTTTTCTTTTAACCAGGCTATAAATAACCACCAAAAACTGTCTTATTTTAACCACGGTACAAATAACCACCAAAAACTGTTTTATTTCAACCACGGTACAAAACAACCACCAAAAACTGTTTTATTTTAACCACGCTATAAATAACCACCAAAAACTGTTTTATTCTAACCATGGTATAAATAACCACCAAAAACTGTTTTATTTTAACCACGCTATAGATAACCACCAAAAACTGTTTTATTTTAACCACGCTTTAAATAACCACCCAAAACTGTGTTATTCCAACCACAGTATAAAGAACCACCAAAAACTGTTTTATTTTAGCCAGGCTATAAAGAAGGACCAAAAACTGTTTTACTTCAACCACGGTACAAATAACGACCAAAAACTGTTTTATTTCAACCAGGGTACAAATAACCACCAAAAACTGTTTTATTTCAACCACGCTACAAAATAACCACCAAAAACTGTTTTATTTTAACCATGCTATAAATAACCACCAAAAACTGTCTTATTTTAACCACGGTACAAATAACCACCAAAAACTGTTTTATTTCAACCACGGTACAAAACAACCACCAAAAACTGTTTTATTTTAACCACGCTATAAATAACCACCAAAAACTGTTTTATTCTAACCACGGTATAAATAACCACCAAACACTGTTTTATTTTAACCACGCTATAGATAACCACCAAAAACTGTGTTATTCTAACCACAGTATAAAGAACTACCAAAAACTGTTTTATTTTAGCCAGGCTATAAATAAGGACCAAAAACTGTTTTACTTCAACCACGGTACAAATAACGACCAAAACCTGTTTTATTTCAACCAGGGTACAAATAACCACCAAAAACTGTTTTATTTCAACCACGCTACAAAATAACCACCAAAAACTGTTTTATTTTAACCATGCTATAAATAACCACCAAAAACTGTTTTATTTTAACCACGGTACAAATAACCACCAAAAACTGTTTTATTTCAACCGGGGTACAAATAACCACCAAAAACTGTTTTCTTTTAACCACGCTATAAATAACCACCAAAAACTGTCTTATTTTAACCACGGTACAAATAACCACCAAAACCTGTTTTATTTCAACCACGGTACAAAACAACCACCAAAAACTGTTTTATTTTAACCACGCTATAAATAACAACCAAAAACTGTTTTATTCTAACCACGGTATAAATAACCACCAAAAACTGTTTTATTTTAACCGCGCTATAAAAAACTACCAAAAACTGTTTTATTTTAACCACGGTACAAATAACCACCAAAAGCTGTTTTATTTTAACCTCGGTACATATAACCACGAAAAACTGTTTTATTTTAACCACGCTATAAATAACCACCCAAAACTGTTTTATTCTAACCACGGTATAAAAAACCACCAAAAACTGTTTTATTTTAACCACGCAATCAATAACTATCAAAAACTGTTTTGTTTTAACCACGGTACAAAAAACCACCAAAAACTGTTTTATTTTTAACCAGGGTACAACTAACCACCAAAAACTGTTTTATTTCAACCACACTACAAAATAACCACCAAAAACTGTTTTATTTTAACCATGCTATAAATAACTACCAAAAACCGTTTTATTTTAACCACGGTACAAATAACCACCAAAAACTGTTTTATTTCAAACAGGGTACAAATAACCACCAAAAACTGTTTTCTTTTAACCACGCTATAAATAACCACCAAAAACTGTCTTATTTTAACCACGGTACAAATAACCACCAAAAACTGTTTTATTTCAAACACGGTACAAAACAACCACCAAAAACTGTTTTATTTTAACCACGCTATAAATAACCACCAAAAACTGTTTTATTCTAATCACGCTATAGATAACCACCAAAAACTGTTTTATCTTAACCACGCTATAAATAACCACCCAAAACTGTGTTATTTTAACCACAGTAAAAAGAACCACCAAAAACTGTTTTATCCTAACGACGGTACAAATAACCACCAACAACTGTTTTCTTTTAACCACGCTATAAATACCCACTAAAAACTGTTTTATCCTAACCACGGTACAAAATAACCACCAAAAACGTTTATTTTAACCACGCTATAAATAACAACAAAAAATTGTTTTATTTTAACCACGGTACAAAAAACCACTAAAAACCTTTTTTATTTTTAATAACGCTACCAATAACCACCAAAAACTGTTTTCTTTTAACCACGCTATAAATAACCACCAAACACTGTTTTATCCTAACCATGGTATAAATAACCACCAAAAACTGTTTTACTTTAACCACGGTACAAATAACCACCAAAAACAGTTTTCTTTTAACCAGGGTACAAATAACCAAAAAAAAACTGTTTTCTTTTAACCACGCTATAAATAACCACCAAAAACTGTCTTATTTTAACCACGGTACAAATAACCACCAAAAACTGTTTTATTTCAACCACGGTACAAAACAACCACCAAAAACTGTTTTATTTTAACCACGCTATAAATAACCACCAAAAACTGTTTTATTCTAACCACGGTATAAATAACCACCAAACACTGTTTTATTTTAACCACGCTATAGATAACCACCAAAAACTGTTTTATTTTAACCACGCTATAAATAACCACCTAAAACTGTGTTATTCTAACCACACTATAAAGAACCACCAAAAACTGTTTTATTTTAGCCAGGCTATAAATAATCACCAAAAACTGGTTTAGTTTAACCACGGTACAAATAACCACCAAAAACTGTTTTTTTTCAACCAGGGTACAAATAACCACCAAAAACTGTTTTCTTTTAACCACGCTATAAATAACCACCAAAAACTGTCTTATTTTAACCACGGTACAAAATACCAACAAAAACTGTTTTATTTCAACCACGGTACAAAACAACCACCAAAAACTGTTTTATTTTAACCACGCTATAAATAACCACCAAAAACTGTTTTATTCTAACCACGGTATAAATAACCACCAAAAACTGTTTTATTTTAACCACGCTATAAATAACCACCAAAAACTGTTTTATTTTAACCACGCTTTAAATAACCACCCAAAACTGTGTTATTCTAACCACAGTATAAAGAACCACCAAAAACTGTTTTATTTTAGCCAGGCTATAAATAAGGACCAAAAACTGTTTTACTTCAACCACGGTACAAATAACGACCAAAAACTGTTTTATTTCAACCAGGGTACAAATAACCACCAAAAACTGTTTTATTTCAACCACGCTACAAAATAACCACCAAAAACTGTTTTATTTTAACCATGCTATAAATAACCATCAAAAACTGTTTTATTTTAAACACGGTACAAATAACCACCAAAAACTGTTTTATTTCAACCAGGGTACAAATAACCACCAAAAACTGTTTTCTTTTAACCACGCTATAAATAACCACCAAAAACTCTCTTATTTTAACCACGGTACAAATAACCACCAAAAACTGTTTTATTTCAACCACGGTACAAAACAACCACCAAAGACTGTTTTATTTTAACCACGCTATAAATAACCACCAAAAACTGTTTTATTCTCACCACGGTATAAATAACCACCAAACACTGTTTTATTTTAACCACGCTATAGATAACCACCAAAAACTGTTTTATTTTAACCACGCTATAAATAACCACCCAAAACTGTGTTATTCTAACCACAGTATAAAGAACCACCAAAAACTGTTTTATTTTAGCCAGGCTATAAATAAGGACCAAAAACTGTTTTACTTCAACCACGGTACAAATAACGACCAAAAACTGTTTTATTTCAACCAGGGTACAAATAACCACCAAAAACTGTTTTATTTCAACCACGCTACAAAATAACCACCAAAAACTGTTTTATTTTAACCATGCTATAAATAACCACCAAAAACTGTTTTACTTTAACCACGGTACAAATAACCACCAAAAACTGTTTTATTTCAACCACGGTACAAAACAACCACCAAAAACTGTTTTATTTTAACCACGCTATAAATAACCACCAAAAACTGTTTTATTCTAACCACGGTATAAATAACCACCAAAAACTGTTTTATTTTAACCACGCTATAGATAACCACCAAAAACTGTTTTATTTTTAACGGTACAAAAAACCACCAAAAACCTTTTTTATTTTTAACAACGGTACCAATAACCACCAAAAACTGTGTTCTTTTAACCACGCTATAAATAACCACCAAAAACTGTTTTATCCTAACCATGGTATAAATAACCACCAAAAACTGTTTTATTTTAACCACGCTATAAATAACCACCAAAAACTGTTTTATTCTAACCACGGTACAAATAACCACCAAAAGCTGTTTTATTTTAACCTCGGTACATATAACCACCAGAAACTGTTTTCTTTCAACCACGCTATAAATAACCACCAAAAACTGTTTTATCCTAACCACGGTATAAATAACCACCAAAAACTATTTTATTTTAACCACCCTATAGATAACTACCAACAACTGTTTTATTTTAACCACGGTATAAATAATAAGCAAAAACTCTTTTATTTTAACCACGCAATCAATAACTACCAAAAACTGTTTTATTTTAACAACGGTAAAAAAACCACCAAAAACTGTTTTATTTTTAACCAGGGTACAAATAACCACCAACAACTGTTTTCTTTTAACCACGCTATAAGTAACCACCAAAAACTGTTTTATCCTAACCACGGTATAAATAACCACCAAACACTGTTTTATTTTAACCACGCTATAGATAACCACCAAAAACTGTTTTATTTTAACCACACTATAAATAACCACCCAAAACTGTGTTATTTTAACCACGGTACAAAAAACCACCAAAAACTGTTTTATTTCAACCAGGGTACAAATAACCACCAAAAACTGTTTTCTTTTAACCACGCTATAAATAACCACCAAAAACTGTCTTATTTTAACCACGGTATAAATAACCACCAAAAACTGTTTTATTTTAACCACGCTATAGATAACCACCAAAAACTATTTTTATTTTTAACGGTACAAAAACCCACCAAAAACCTTTTTTATTTTTAACAACGGTACCAATAACCACCAAAAACTGTGTTCTTTTAACCACGCTATAAATAACCACCAAAACCTGTTTTATCCTAACCATGGTATAAATAACCACCAAAAACTGTTTTATTTTAACCACGCTATAAATAACCACCAAAAACTGTTTTATTCTAACCACGGTACAAATAACCACCAAAAGCTGTTTTATTTTAACCTCGGTACATATAACCACCAGAAACTGTTTTCTTTCAACCACGCTATAAATAACCACCAAAAACTGTTTTATCCTAACCACGGTATAAATAACCACCAAAAACTATTTTATTTTAACCACCCTATAGATAACTACCAACAACTGTTTTATTTTAACCACGGTATAAATAATAAGCAAAAACTCTTTTATTTTAACCACGCAATCAATAACTACCAAAAACTGTTTTATTTTAACAACGGTAAAAAAAACCACCAAAAACTGTTTTATTTTTAACCAGGGTACAAATAACCACCAACAACTGTTTTCTTTTAACCACGCTATAAGTAACCACCAAAAACTGTTTTATCCTAACCACGGTATAAATAACCACCAAACACTGTTTCATTTTAACCACGCTATAGATAACCACCAAAAACTGTTTTATTTTAACCACACTATAAATAACCACCCAAAACTGTGTTATTTTAACCACGGTACAAATAACCACCAAAAACTGTTTTATTTCAACCAGGGTACAAATAACCACCAAAAACTGTTTTCTTTTAACCACGCTATAAATAACCACCAAAAACTGTCTTATTTTAACCACGGTATAAATAACCACCAAAAACTGTTTTATTTTAACCACGCTATAGATAACCACCAAAAACTATTTTTATTTTTAACGGTACAAAAACCCACCAAAAACCTTTTTTATTTTTAACAACGGTACCAATAACCACCAAAAACTGTGTTCTTTTAACCACGCTATAAATAACCACCAAAAACTGTTTTATCCTAACCATGGTATAAATAACCACCAAAAACTGTTTTATTTTAACCACGCTATAAATAACCACCAAAAACTGTTTTATTCTAACCACGGTACAAATAACCACCAAAAGCTGTTTTATTTTAACCTCGGTACATATAACCACCAGAAACTGTTTTCTTTCAACCACGCTATAAATAACCACCAAAAACTGTTTTATCCTAACCACGGTATAAATAACCACCAAAAACTATTTTATTTTAACCACCCTATAGATAACTACCAACAACTGTTTTATTTTAACCACGGTATATTTAACCACCAAAAACTGTTTTATTTTAACCACGCAATCAATAACTACCAAAAACTGTTTTATTTTAACAACGGTACAAAAAACCACCAAAAACTGTTTTATTTTTAACCAGGGTACAAATAACCACCAACAACTGTTTTCTTTTAACCACGCTATAAATAACCACCAAAAACTGTTTTATCCTAACCACGGTATAAATAACCACCAAACAGTGTTTTATTTTAACCACGCTATAGATAACCACCAAAAACTGTTTTATTTCAACCAGGGTACAAATAACCACAAAAAACTGTTTTCTTTTAACCACGCTATAAATAACCACCAAAAACTGTCTTATTTTAACCACGGTATAAATAACCACCAAAAACTGTTTTATTTTAACCACGCTATAGATAACCACCAAAAACTATTTTTATTTTTAACGGTACAAAAACCCACCAAAAACCTTTTTTATTTTTAAAAACGGTACCAATAACCACCAAAAACTGTGTTCTTTTAACCACGCTATAAATAACCACCAAAAACTGTTTTATCCTAACCATGGTATAAATAACCACCAAAAACTGTTTTATTTTAACCACGCTATAAATAACCACCAAAAACTGTTTTATTCTAACCACGGTACAAATAACCACCAAAAGCTGTTTTATTTTAACCTCGGTACATATAACCACCAGAAACTGTTTTCTTTCAACCACGCTATAAATAACCACCAAAAACTGTTTTATCCTAACCACGGTATAAATAACCACCAAAAACTATTTTATTTTAACCACCCTATAGATAACTACCAACAA
The DNA here is from genome assembly GCF_977016875.1 of Pavona decussata. Classification (NCBI taxonomy): domain Eukaryota; kingdom Metazoa; phylum Cnidaria; class Anthozoa; order Scleractinia; family Agariciidae; genus Pavona; species Pavona decussata. The sequence goes on along the minus strand of NW_028145504.1, from coordinate 4,700,366 downwards.
CTGTTTTATTTTAACCACGGTATATTTAACCAACAAAAACTGTTTTATTTTAACCACGCAATCAATAACTACCAAAAACTGTTTTAGTTTAACCACGGTACAAATAACCACCAAAAACTGTTTTTTTTTCAACCAGGGTACAAATAACCACCAAAAACTGTTTTCTTTTAACCACGCTATAAATAACCACCAAAAACTGTCTTATTTTAACCACGGTACAAAATACCAACAAAAACTGTTTTATTTCAACCACGGTACAAAACAACCACCAAAAACTGTTTTATTTTAACCACGCTATAAAAAACCACCAAAAACTGTTTTATTCTAACCACGGTATAAATAACCACCAAAAACTGTTTTATTTTAACCACGCTATAAATAACCACCCAAAACTGTGTTATTTTAACCACGGTACAAATAACCACCAAAAACTGTTTTATTTCAACCAGGGTACAAATAACCACCAAAAACTGTTTTCTTTTAACCACGCTATAAATAACCACCAAAAACTGTCTTATTTTAACCACGGTATAAATAACCACCAAAAACTGTTTTATTTTAACCACGCTATAGATAACCACCAAAAACTATTTTTATTTTTAACGGTACCAATAACCACCAAAAACTGTGTTCTTTTAACCACGCTATAAATAACCACCAAAAACTGTTTTATCCTAACCATGGTATAAATAACCACCAAAAACTGTTTTATTTTAACCACGCTATAAATAACCACCAAAAACTGTTTTATTCTAACCACGGTACAAATAACCACCAAAAGCTGTTTTATTTTAACCTCGGTACATATAACCACCAGAAACTGTTTTCTTTCAACCACGCTATAAATAACCACCAAAAACTGTTTTATCCTAACCACGGTATAAATAACCACCAAAAACTATTTTATTTTAACCACCCTATAGATAACTACCAACAACTGTTTTATTTTAACCACGGTATATTTAACCACCAAAAACTGTTTTATTTTAACCACGCAATCAATAACTACCAAAAACTGTTTTATTTTAACAACGGTACAAAAAACCACCAAAAACTGTTTTATTTTTAACCAGGGTACAAATAACAACCAACAACTGTTTTCTTTTAACCACGCTATAAATAACAACCAAAAACTGTTTTATCCTAACCACGGTATAAATAACCACCAAAAACTATTTTATTTTAACCACCCTATAGATAACTACCAACAACTGTTTTATTTTAACCACGGTATAAATAATAAGCAAAAACTCTTTTATTTTAACCACGCAATCAATAACTACCAAAAACTGTTTTATTTTAACAACGGTAAAAAAAACCACCAAAAACTGTTTTATTTTTAACCAGGGTACAAATAACCACAAAAAACTGTTTTCTTTTAACCACGCTATAAATAACCACCAAAAACTGTCTTATTTTAACCACTGTAAAAATAACCACCAAAAACTGTTTTATTTCAACCAGGGTAAAAATAACCACAAAAAACTGTTTTCTTTTAACCACGCTATAAATAACCACAAAAAACTGTCTTATTTTAACCACGGTACAAATAACCACCAAAAACTGTTTTATTTCAACCACGGTACAAAACAACCACCAAAAACTGTTTTATTTTAACCACGCTATAAATAACCACCAAAAACTGTTTTATTCTAACCACGGTATAAATAACCACCAAACACTGTTTTATTTTAACCACGCTATAGATAACCACCAAAAACTGTTTTATTTTAACCACGCTTTAAATAACCACCCAAAACTGTGTTATTCTAACCACAGTATAAAGAACCACCAAAAACTGTTTTATTTTAGCCAGGCTATAAATAAGGACCAAAAACTGTTTTACTTCAACCACGGTACAAATAACGACCAAAAACTGTTTTATTTCAACCAGGGTACAAATAACCACCAAAAACTGTTTTATTTCAACCACGCTACAAAATAACCACCAAAAACTGTTTTATTTTAACCATGCTATAAATAACCATCAAAAACTGTTTTATTTTAAACACGGTACAAATAACCACCAAAAACTGTTTTATTTCAACCAGGGTACAAATAACCACCAAAAACTGTTTTCTTTTAACCACGCTATAAATAACCACCAAAAACTGTCTTATTTTAACCACGGTACAAATAACCACCAAAAACTGTTTTATTTCAACCACGGTACAAAACAACCACCAAAAACTGTTTTATTTTAACCACGCTATAGATAACCACCAAAAACTGTTTTATTTTTAACCGTACAAAAAACCACCAAAAACCTTTTTTATTTTTAACAAGGGTACCAATAACCACCAAAAACTGTGTTCTTTTAACCACGCTATAAATAACCACCAAAAACTGTTTGATCCTAACCATGGTATAAATAACCACCAAAAACTGTTTTATTTTAACCACGCTATAAATAACCACCAAAAACTGTTTTATTCTAACCACGGTACAAATAACCACCAAAAGCTGTTTTATTTTAACCTCGGTACATATAACCACCAGAAACTGTTTTCTTTCAACCACGCTATAAATAACCACCAAAAACTGTTTTATCCTAACCACGGTATAAATAACCACCAAAAACTATTTTATTTTAACCACCCTATAGATAACTACCAACAACTGTTTTATTTTAACCACGGTATATTTAACCACCAAAAACTGTTTTATTTTAACCACGCAATCAATAACTACCAAAAACTGTTTTATTTTAACAACGGTACAAAAAACCACCAAAAACTGTTTTATTTTTAACCAGGGTACAAATAACCACCAACAACTGTTTTCTTTTAACCATGCTATAAATAACCACCAAAAACTGTTTTATCCTAACCACGGTATAAATAACCACCAAAAACTGTTTTATTTTAACCACGGTACAAATAACCACCAAAAGCTGTTTTATTTTAACCTCGGTACATATAACCACCAGAAACTGTTTTCTTTCAACCACGCTATAAATAACCACCAAAGACTGTTTTATTTTAACCACGGTATAAATAACCACCAAAAACTGTTTTATTTTAACCACGCAATCAATAACTTCCAAAAACTGTTTTATTTTAACCACGGTACAAAAAACCACCAAAAACTGTTTTATTTTTAACCAGGGTACAAATAACCACCAAAAACTGTTTTCTTTTAACCACGCTATAAATAACCACCAAAAACTGTTTTATCCTAACCACGATATAAATAACCACCAAAAACTGTTTTATTTTAACCACGCTATAGATAACCACCAAAAACTGTTTTATTTTAACCACGCTATAAATAACCACCCAAAACTGTGTTATTCTAACCACAGTATAAAGAACCACCAAAAACTGTTTTATTTTAGCCAGGCTATAAATAAGGACCAAAAACTGTTTTCTTTTAGCCACGGTACAAATAACCACCAAAAACTGTTTTTTTTCAACCAGGATACAAATAACCACCAAAAACTGTTTTCTTTTAACCGCGCTATAAATAACCAACAAAAACTGTCTTATTTTAACCACGGTACAAATAACCACCAAAAACTGTTTTATTTCAACCACGGTACAAAACAACCACCAAAAACTGTTTTATTTTAACCACGCTATAAATAACCACCAAAAACTGTTTTATTCTAACCACGGTATAAATAACCACCAAAAACTGTTTTATTTTAACCACGCTATAAATAACCACCAAAAACTCTTTTATTTTAACCACGGTAAAAATAACCACCAAAAGCTGTTTTATTTTAACCTCGGTACATATAACCACCAGAAACTGTTTTCTTTCAACCACGCTATAAATAACCACCAAAAACTGTTTTATCCTAACCACGGTATAAATAACCACCAAAAACTATTTTATTTTAACCGCGCTATAGATAACCACCAAAGACTGTTTTATTTTAAGCACGGTATAAATAACCACCAAAAACTGTTTTATTTTAACCACGCTATAAATAACCACCCAAAACTGTGTTATTCTAACCACAGTATAAAGAACCACCAAAAACTGTTTTATTTTAGCCAGGCTATAAATAACCACCAAAAACTATTTTATTTTAACCACGCTATAGATAACCGCCAAAGACTGTTTTATTTTAACCACGGTATAAATAACCACCAAAAACTGTTTTATTTTAACAACGCAATCAATAACTACCAAAAACTGTTTTATTTTAACCACGGTACAAAAAACCACCAAAAACTGTTTTATTTTTAACCAGGGTACAAATAACCACCAAAAACTGTTTTCTTTTAACCACGCTATAAATAACCACCAAAAACTGTTTTATCCTAACCACGGTATAAATAACCACCAAAAACTGTTTTATTTTAACCACGCTATAGATAACCACCAAAAACTGTTTTATTTTAACCACGCTATAAATAACCACCCAAAACTGTGTTATTCTAACCATAGTATAAAGAACCACCAAAAACTGTTTTATTTTAGCCAGGCTATAAATAAGGACCAAAAACTATTTTACTTCAACCACGGTACAAATAACCACCAAAAACTGTTTTATTTCAACCAGGGTACAAATAACCACCAAAAACTGTTTTATTTTAACCATGCTATAAATAACCACCAAAAACTGTTTTATTTTAACCACGGTACAAATAACCACAAAAAACTGTTTTATTTCAACCACGGTACAAAACAACCACCAAAAACTGTTTTATTTTAACCACGCTATAAATAACCACCAAAAACTGTTTTATTCTAACCACGGTATAAATAACCACCAAAAACTGTTTTATTTTAACCACGCTATAAATAACTACCAAAAACTGTTTTATTTTAACCTCGGAACATATAACCACCAAAAACTGTTTTATTTTAACCACGCTATAAATCACCACCAAAAACTGTTTTATTTTGACCACGCTATAAATAACCACCAAAAACTGTTTTATTTCAACCACGGTACAAAATAACAACCAAAAACTGTTTTATTTTAACCACGCAATCAATAAACTACCAAAAACTGTTTTATTTTAACCACAGTACAAAAAACAACCAAAAACTCTTTTATTTTTAACCAGGGTACAAATAACCACCAAAAACTGTTTTCTTTTAACCACGCTATAAATAACCACCAAAAACTGTTTTATTTTAACCACGGTATAAATAACCACCAAAAACTGTTTTATTTTAACCACGCTATAGATAACTACCAAAAACTGTTTTCTTTTAACCACGGTACAAATAACCACCAAAAGCTGTTTTATTTTAACCTCGGTACATATAACCACCAAAAACTGTTTTATTTTAACCACGCTATAAATCACCACCAAAAACTGTTTTATTTTAACCACGCTATAAATAACCACCAAAAACTGTTTTATTCTAACCACGGTATAAAAAACCAAAAACTGTTTTATTTTAACCACGCAATCAATAACTACCAAAAACTGTTTTATTTTAACCATGGTATAAATAACCACCAAAGACTGTTTTATTTTAACCACGCTATAAATAACCACCAAAAACTGTTTTCCTCTAACCACTGTACAAATAACAACGAAAAACTGTTTAATTTCAACCACGGTATAAATAACCACTAAAAACTTTTATTTCAACAATGGTACAAATATTCACCAAAAACTGTTTTATTTTAACCACGGTATAAATAACCACCAAAAACTCTTTTATTCTAACCATGGTATCAATAACCACTAAAAACTGTTTTATTCTAACCACGGTATAAATAACTACCAAAAGCTGTTTTATTTCAACCACGGTACAAATAACCACCAAAAACTGTTTTATTTTAACCACAGTGCAAATAACCACCAAAAACTGTTTTGTTTTAACCACGGTATAAATAACAACCAAAAACTGTTTTATTTCAACGACAGTACAAATAACCACCAAAAACTTTTATTTTAACTACGGGACAAATAACCACCAAAAACTGTTTTATTTGAACCGCGGTAAAAATAACCACCAAAAACTCTTTTATTCTAACCATGGTACAAATAACCACCAAAATCTGTTTTACTTCAACCACGGTATAAATAACTACTAAAAACTGTTTTACTGTAACTACGTTATAAATAACCACCAAAAAATGTTTTATTCTAACCACCGTACAAAGAACCACCAAAAACTGTTTTATTTTAACCACTTTATAAATAACCACCAAAAACTGTTTTATTTTAACCACGCTATAAATAACCATCAAACACTGTTTTATTTTAACCACGCTATAAATAACCACCAAAAACTGTTTTCTTTAACCACGCTATAAACAACCACAAAAAATTGTTTTATTTTAACCTCGCTAAATAATAACCGCCAAAAACTGTTTTATTTTAACCACGCTATAAATAACCACAAAAAACTGTTTTATTTTAACCACGGTACAAATAACCACCAAAAGCTGTTTTATTTTAACCTCGGTACATATAACCACCAGAAACTGTTTTCTTTCAACCACGCTATAAATAACCACCAAAAACTGTTTTATCCTAACCACGGTATAAATAACCACCAAAAACTATTTTATTTAAACCACGCTATAGATAACCACCAAAGACTGTTTTATTTTAACCACGGTATAAATAACCACCAAAAACTGTTTTATTTTAACCACGCAATCAATAACTACCAAAAACTGTTTTATTTTAACCACGGTAAAAAAAACCACCAAAAACTGTTTTATTTTTAACCAGGGTACAAATAACCACCAAAAACTGTTTTCTTTTAACCACGCTATAAATCACCACCAAAAACTGTTTTATTTTAACCACGCTATAGATAACCACCAAAAACTGTTTTATTTTCACCACGCTATAAATAACCACCCAAAACTGTGTTATTCTAACCACAGTATAAAGAACAACCAAAAACTGTTTTATTTTAGCCAGGCTATAAATAAGGACCAAAAACTGTTTTATTTTAGCCACGGTAAAAATAACCACCAAAAACTGTTTTCTTTTAACCACGCTATAAATAACCACCAAAAACTGTTTTATCCTAACCACGGTATAAATAACCACCAAAAACTGTTTTATTTTAACCACGCTATAGATAACCACCAAAAACTGTTTTATTTTAACCACGCTATAAATAACCACCCAAAACTGTGTTATTCTAACCACAGTACAAAGAACAACCAAAAACTGTTTTATTTTAGCCAGGCTATAAATAAGGACCAAAAACTGTTTTATTTTAGCCACGGTACAAATAACCACCAAAAACTGTTTTTTTTCAACCAGGGTACAAATAACCACCAAAAACTGTTTTCTTTTAACCACGCTATAAATAACCACCAAAAACTGTTTTATTTTAACCACGCTATAGATAACCACCAAAAACTGTTTTATTTTAACCACGCTATAAATAACCACCCAAAACTGTGTTATTCTAACCACAGTATAAAGAACAACAAAAAACTGTTTTATTTTAGCCAGGCTATAAATAAGGACCAAAAACTGTTTTATTTCAACCACGCTACAAAATAACCACCAAAAACTGTTTTATTTTAACCATGCTATAAATAACCACCAAAAACTGTCTTATTTTAACCACGGTACAAATAACCACCAAAAACTGTTTTATTTCAACCACGGTACAAAACAACCACCAAAAACTGTTTTATTTTAACCACGTTATAGATAACCACCAAAAACTGTTTTGTTTTAACCACGCTATAAATAACCACCCAAAACTGTGTTATTCTAACCACAGTATAAAGAACCACCAAAAACTGTTTTACTTTAGCCAGGCTATAAATAAGGACCAAAAACTGTTTTACTTCAACCACGCTATAAATAACCACCAAAAACTGTTTTATCTTAACCACGGTATAAATAACAACCAAAAACTGTTTTATTTTAGCCACGCTATAGATAACCACCAAAAACTGTTTTATTTTAACCACGCTATAAATAACCACCCAAAACTGTGTTATTCTAACCACAGTATAAAGAACAACCAAAAACTGTTTTATTTTAGCCAGGCTATAAATGAGGACCAAAAACTGTTTTACTTCAACCACGATACAAATAACCACCAAAAACTGTTTTATTTCAACCACGCTACAAAATAACCACCAAAAACTGTTTCTTTTCAACCAGGGTACAAATAACCACAAAAACTGTTTTCTTTTAACCACGCTATAAATAACCACCAAAAACTGTCTTATTTTAACCACGGTACAAATAACCACCAAAAACTGTTTTATTTTAACCACGCTATAAATAACCACCAAAAACTGTTTTATTCTAACCACGGTATAAATAACCACCAAAAACTGTTTTATTTTAACCACGCTATAGATAACCACCAAAAACTGTTTTATTTTAACCACGCTATAAATAACCACCCAAAACTGTGTTATTCTAACCACAGTATAAAGAACCACCAAAAACTGTTTTATTTTAGCCAGGCTATAAATAAGGACCAAAAACTGTTTTACTTCAACCACGGTACAAATAACGACCAAAAACTGTTTTATTTCAACCAGGGTACAAATAACCACCAAAAACTGTTTTATTTCAACTACGCTACAAAATAACCACCAAAAACTGTTTTATTTTAACCATGCTATAAATAACCACCAAAAACTGTTTTATTTTTAACCAGGGTACAAATAACCACCAAAATCTGTTTTCTTTTAACCACGCTATAAATAACCACCAAAAACTGTTTTCTTTTAACCACGGTACAAATAACCACCAAAAACTGTTTTATTTCAACCGCGGTACAAAACAACAACCAACAACTGTTCTATTTTAACCACGCTATAAATAACCACCAAAAACTGTTTTATTCTAACCACGGTATAAATAACCACGAAAAAGTGTTTTATTTTAACCACGCTATAAATAACCACCAAAAACTGTTTTATTTTAACCACGGTACAAATAACCACCAAAAGCTGTTTTATTTTAACCTCGGTACATATAACCACCAGAAACTGTTTTCTTTCAACCACGCTATAAATAACCACCAAAAACTGTTTTATCCTAACCACGGTATAAATAACCACCAAAAACTATTTTATTTTAACCACGCTATAGATAACCACCAAAGACTGTTTTATTTTAACCACGGTATAAATAACCACCAAAAACTGTTTTATTTTAACCACGCAATCAATAACTTCCAAAAACTGTTTTATTTTAACCACGGTACAAAAAACCACCAAAAACTGTTTTATTTTTAACCAGGGTACAAATAACCACCAAAAACTGTTTTCTTTTAACCACGCTATAAATAACCACCAAAAACTGTTTTATCCTAACCACGGTATAAATAACCACCAAAAACTGTTTTATTTTAACCACGCTATAGATAACCACCAAAAACTGTTTTATTTTAACCACGCTATAAATAACCACCCAAAACTGTGTTATTCTAACCACAGTATAAAGAACCACCAAAAACTGTTTTATTTTAGCCAGGCTATAAATAAGGACCAAAAACTGTTTTACTTCAACCACGGTACAAATAACGACCAAAAACTGTTTTATTTCAACCACGCTACAAAATAACCACCAAAAACTGTTTTATTTTAACCATGCTATAAATAACCACCAAAAACTGTTTTATTTTCACCACGCTATAAATAACCACCCAAAACTGTGTTATTCTAACCACAGTATAAAGAACCACCAAAAACTGTTTTATTTTAGCCAGGCTATAAATAAGGACCAAAAACTGTTTTATTTTAGCCACGGTACAAATAACCACCAAAAACTGTTTTTTTTCAACCAGGATACAAATAACCACCAAAAACTGTTTTCTTTTAACCACGCTATAAATAACCAACAAAAACTGTCTTATTTTAACCACGGTACAAATAACCACCAAAAACTGTTTTATTTCAACCACGGTACAAAACAACCACCAAAAACTGTTTTATTTTAACCACGCTATAAATAACCACCAAAAACTGTTTTATTCTAACCACGGTATAAATAACCACCAAAAACTGTTTTATTTTAACCACGCTATAAATAACCACCAAAAACTCTTTTATTTTAACCACGGTAAAAATAACCACCAAAAGCTGTTTTATTTTAACCTCGGTACATATAACCACCAGAAACTGTTTTCTTTCAACCACGCTATAAATAACCACCAAAAACTGTTTTATCCTAACCACGGTATAAATAACCACCAAAAACTATTTTATTTTAACCACGCTATAGATAACCACCAAAGACTGTTTTATTTTAACCACGCTATAAATAACCACCAAAAACTGTTTTATTTTAACCACGCTATAGATAACCACCAAAAACTGTTTTATTTTAACCACGCTATAAATAACCACCCAAAACTGTGTTATTCTAACCACAGTATCAAGAACCACCAAAAACTGTTTTATTTTAGCCAGGCTATAAATAACCACCAAAAACTATTTTATTTTAACCACGCTATAGATAACCACCAAAGACTGTTTTATTTTAACCACGGTATAAATAACCACCAAAAACTGTTTTATTTTAACCACGCAATCAATAACTACCAAAAACTGTTTTATTTTAACCACGGTACAAAAAACCACCAAAAACTGTTTAATTTTTAACCAGGGTACAAATAACCACCAAAAACTGTTTTCTTTTAACCACGCTATAAATAACCACCAAAAACTGTTTTATCCTAACCACGGTATAAATAACCACCAAAAACTGTTTTATTTTAACCACGCTATAGATAACCACCAAAAACTGTTTTATTTTAACCACGCTATAAATAACCACCCAAAACTGTGTTATTCTAACCACAGTATAAAGAACCACCAAAAACTGTTTTATTTTAGCCAGGCTATAAATAAGGACCAAAAACTGTTTTACTTCAACCACGGTACAAATAACCACCAAAAACTGTTTTATTTGAACCAGGGTACAAATAACCACCAAAAACTGTTTTATTTTAACCATGCTATAAATAACCACCAAAAACTGTTTTATTCTAACCACGGTATAAATAACCACCAAAAACTGTTTTATTTTAACCACGCTATAAATAACTACCAAAAACTGTTTTATTTTAACCACGCAATCAATAACTACCAAAAACTGTTTTATTTTAACCACGGTACAAATAACCACAAAAAACTGTTTTATTTCAACCACGGTACAAAACAACCACCAAAAACTGTTTTATTTTAACCACGCTATAAATAACCACCAAAAACTGTTTTATTCTAACCACGGTATAAATAACCACCAAAAACTGTTTTATTTTAACCACGCTATAAATAACTACCAAAAACTGTTTTATTTTAACCTCGGAACATATAACCACCAAAAACTGTTTTATTTTAACCACGCTATAAATCACCACCAAAAACTGTTTTATTTTGACCACGCTATAAATAACCACCAAAAACTGTTTTATTTCAACCACGGTACAAAATAACAACCAAAAACTGTTTTATTTTAACCACGCAATCAATAAACTACCAAAAACTGTTTTATTTTAACCACAGTACAAAAAAAAACCAAAAACTTTTTTATTTTTAACCAGGGTACAAATAACCACCAAAAACTGTTTTCTTTTAACCACGCTATAAATAACCACCAAAAACTGTTTTATTTTAACCACGGTATAAATAACCACAAAAAACTGTTTTATTTTAACCACGCTATAGATAACTACCAAAAACTGTTTTCTTTTAACCACGGTACAAATAACCACCAAAAGCTGTTTTATTTTAACCTCGGTACATATAACCACCAAAAACTGTTTTATTTTAACCACGCTATAAATCACCACCAAAAACTGTTTTATTTTAACCACGCTATAAATAACCACCAAAAACTGTTTTATTCTAACCACGGTATAAAAAACCAAAAACTGTTTTATTTTAACCACTCAATGAATAACTACCAAAAACTGTTTTATTTTAACCACGGTATAAATAACCACCAAAGACTGTTTTATTTTAACCACGCTATAAATAACCACCGAAAACTGTTTTCCTCTAACCACTGTACAAATAACAACGAAAAACTGTTTAATTTCAACCACGGTATAAATAACCACTAAAAACTTTTATTTCAACAATGGTACAAATATTCACCAAAAACTGTTTTATTTTAACCACGGTATAAATAACCACCAAAAACTCTTTTATTCTAACCATGGTATCAATAACCACTAAAAACTGTTTTATTCTAACCACGGTATAAATAACTACCAAAAGCTGTTTTATTTCAACCACGGTACAAATAACCACCAAAAACTGTTTTATTTTAACCACAGTGCAAATAACCACCAAAAACTGTTTTGTTTTAACCACGGTATAAATAACAACCAAAAACTGTTTTATTTCAACGACAGTACAAATAACCACCAAAAACTTTTATTTTAACTACGGGACAAATAACCACCAAAAACTGTTTTATTTGAACCGCGGTAAAAATAACCACCAAAAACTCTTTTATTCTAACCATGGTACAAATAACCACCAAAATCTGTTTTACTTCAACCACGGTATAAATAACTACTAAAAACTGTTTTACTGTAACTACGTTATAAATAACCACCAAAAAATGTTTTATTCTAATCACCGTACAAAGAACCACCAAAAACTGTTTTATTTTAACCACTTTATAAATAACCACCAAAAACTGTTTTATTTTAACCACGCTATAAATAACCATCAAACACTGTTTTATTTTAACCACGCTATAAATAACCACCAAAAACTGTTTTCTTTAACCACGCTATAAACAACCACAAAAAATTGTTTTATTTTAACCTCGCTAAATAATAACCGCCAAAAACTGTTTTATCTTAACCACGCTATAAATAACCACAAAAAACTGTTTTATTTTAACTACGCTATAAATAACCACCAAAAACTGTTTTATTTTAACCACGCTTAAAAAAACCACCAAAAAGTGTTTTATTATAACCACACT
>NW_028145504.1:4612500-4672500 GCF_977016875.1 Pavona decussata | reverse complement strand
TGACGGATCAGACGATTATGGAGGCTTTTAGAGCTGGGGACAGGACGCAGAAAGACAACACTCTACCCATAACTGAACAGGCCTACCGACTCGAAGTGGTCGAAGAGTTTCTGAGCGCTGGCATCCCAATTGGGAAAATCGACATGCTACGGTCCAACTTAGAGAAGAATGGCCAACATCTCACAGCAAGTGCTCATCTTAATTGGTCAGTATATATCAATTGTTTTCAAGCAAGAAGTCGAAAGGATCAAAAATGAATTGACTTTGCCTGGTCAGACTGGCATGACAAGAGATGTTTCGATGATTTTTGACGGAAGTACACGACAAGGAGAAGCAATTGCTGTGATCGTGCGTTTCCTTGACGATAATTGGTCGATTAGTCAACGTCTCATCAGAATTGATATGTTCCAAATCAGTAAATGAATATGATCTTGCACAAGTGCTTAATCAGTGTCTATCAGTTGATTAAGGAGTCAAGCCCAGCGTATTATAGGATTGCATTTATATTTCCTAAAATGCTCAATGTTGTGTGTTTCTCACATACGCTTGACAATGTTGGGAATCATCTTGTCATTCCAACTCTTCTAGAGTTCGGTAGCGTATGGATTCACCTGTTCCGCCATAGCTACAAGGCAAAGCTGTTGTGGAAGGATCTGACTGGCCAAAGACCAAGTTCATACAGTGAGACGAGATGGTGGTCAAAGTGGGAAGTCTATCAACAAATATTAATGCAATTTGGAGATATTGAGCGATTCTTGATAGAAGCACAAGCCACTAATGTTGGTCCACAGTTACTTCCTCAACTTCAAGCAATATTTTCCGATCCTGAGCGACTAATCAACGTTCAAGGCTGCGAGGTGTGTCCTGTCAGCGTCCAGTGGCTGAAGCCAACTCAGCAATCAATAGAGGCCTTATGAATCTTCCCTTTTCTTGATGATGATGGAATTATCAACGGCCTAAAAGTTGAACTCCCTGCTTGCACTTTCAGCTTTGAGTAAATATTGTCATTTAAATTTGATAAAACAGGAGATGGGGGTTTTTGTTGATGACCTCAAAAAATTGTGCTTGCTCGTTGATTCTTGAATCCTAGGGTTTTTGACTTGCATTGCACATGGGCTAGAACATAACTTTAAAAAGGCCGTTACGGTCCATTACCGGTTGAGAACTCCAATTGCCGAGTTAGGGAACAAATACAATTGCATTTGAAGTTCAACGTCCCACAATTTTGTGTTATGAATTAAAGCAATTTGAGTCAGCCTTGTCTGGACATGGGACGAACAGACTCGCGCCACTCAAAAAACTACATGAAAATGAAAAGGGCTAGTCGTAATTTCATGCAACACGTTAAAAACAGGATGCTAGAACATTTTTTATTTAATTTCTGGTAGGTCGAAGCCATAGAAATCAATAACATCTTAAGGGACAGCAGTGACTCGTACATTTTGTTTTATGAGAAGAAAACTTTGCCTGATCTCAAAGGTATGGACCTCTTGACCTTCAAACGGTTACGTTGTATAATAGATAAATTGTTTCGAAGTTATCATGAGTAACTTTTACTTTGTTGTTCTGTTTAAGAGCCAACAAACCCCGCTCAAGACAGCACGTGCATTGAGTTTGATGTAAAGCAGATCATGGGGTAAGTGACCTTTCCTATAAATATTTTGACTGCTGGGGACATATCTACAATGACCAATGATAACTCCATGTCCGCGGAATTATTGATTCGCTTTCAGCAGTGGAAGCCAGGGATGAGTGCCGAAGAATGCTGGTTAAATGACGATAGTTTTCACTGAATGATCGAGTGGCACCAAACTAATACCCCCTTCTCAATTTTCAGGGGATCAACACTTACAACGCCATTCTCGCACTAAAGTTTCAGAAAATGGTAAGGGTGATTATACATCCGTCTTCTCTATAATGGAAAAGGGAAAATATCAACGTCTAATACTGGCTTTGTTTATCACTGCTAGGGAATGCAAAACTTCTTTTTTGACACTTTTTTTTAACGCTGGAAAAAATTTCACGGGACTGCACCAGAGAAAGCGCTTCGTCAACCTTGTGAGGTAATTTACGAAAAAGTTTGATAATGTGATAGTAAAAAAAAAAATCTTACTCAGTCTCATTTTATTTTTGTGTATTGAATTTGTGTACCCTAATACTGTATTTACTCGTGTATAAGTCGAACTCGTGTATAAGTCGACCCCCCATTTTCAAGGTCAAAAATCGGATTTTCATCATTTCTGGCTAAAGAAGAAAATTTCAGAGCGAAAGAATTTTCCCAAAAAGTTACTGTACTGTACTGTAAACATGGTGAATAAATAAAACTGCAGAGCAAAATGTAATCGTGTGCTGTGAAGTTTATTAGCACTTGTTTATATCATCACGATTTTCGGATTTACCCACACACGAGCACGTTGCCTTACTTGAGAAGAACTTTACGATATTTTGAAGTAAATAGCATTGAAAATGAAATCTTCTTGCATTTAACTAACCTTTATCTCAATGTTGAGTTTGAAAGGAGATTAAGAAGACCGAAGGAAAGCCGAAGAGCTTCGAAGGATCGCTCGATGAAAACACCGCCATCTTGGAAAACTTGGTAACCAAACTACAAATTTGAGGAGTACTGGTAACTAAGGTAGCTCCACATGCTTTCCGAAGTTTGCGCGCGCGAGGCAATATCGCAGAAAAAGAAAGAAAGAACAGGGCAGGGGAGGAAATAAATAAAGAGAATAAATAAAAACACAACTCTTTGTTGGTCATCGACTTTTGCTAACTTGGTGGCTCCTAAAGGAGCCGTTTGTAGAGTAAGCACAGTCCCTGCTCACTCAAAGCCGGCGAATTCTTCATCATCGCTGTCGCCAAACAAGTTCTGCCACTCTTCTGATGTTAGGTGGTCTGCATAAAGGCCTTCATCTTCATCCTCCTCATCAACTGAAGTGGTAGGTACATCTTCAGTTTCCTCCCAGAGAATTTCATCCTCTGTGCCATCCATCAAATTGGAAATGCCGCACTTCTTGAAGGATCGGGCTACCATCTTGGCCGGAATGCTACGCCAGGCATCCAGGACCCACAAACATACAGTGGGAAGCGATGCTGCTCTCATGTTTCCAGCAGGAGTGAAGCTCTTCTTGCCTTCGATCATCCAGTTGTTCCATCGCTCACGGAGACGATCTTTAAAAGGCTTGTTTAGGGAAACGTCTAGCGGTTGAAGAATGCTGGTTAAACCACCTGGGATTACAGCGATGTCAGTGTTTGTCTGGCGCACTGCTCGCTTCACTGGGTCCAGAGCTTGGAAGGAGTCCCAAACAAGGAGACTTTTCTTTATCAGAAGACCGCCGGGTCGTGATCGCCATACTTTCTCTACCCACAGCTTCATTCCAGCTTCGTCCATCCACCCCTTCGGATGACAGTGTACGAGGACTCCAGGTGGAAAGTTCTCTTTTGGCATGGTCTTTCGTTTGAAGATCACCATGGGTTTTAGCTTTGTTCCGTCTGCCAGGCACGCAAGTACGACAGTGAACCGTGATTTCTCGCGGCCAGTTGTGTTAACCAACACAGTTTTTGCGCCCTTTGCATTAACGGTTCTGGCCGATGGCATGTCAAACCAGACAGGAGTTTCGTCCATGTTCCCGATGTGAACAAGTTCGTAATTTTCCTTCTTTCTGCGGTTGATAACGTAGCTGTGGAAGCTTGTGATCTTCTGGTCAAGATCTTCTGGGAGCTTTTGTGCAATTTTCGTCTTCTGTCGAAGAGCAAGGTTCTTCCGGCGAAGGAAGTTTGTACACCAGCAGTTGGAAGCCAGGAACCCGGTTATCTGCAATTCAGCGGCCATTGCCTTCGCCTTGATGATGATCATGTTG
This sequence comes from Pavona decussata, assembly GCF_977016875.1. NCBI lineage: Eukaryota > Metazoa > Cnidaria > Anthozoa > Scleractinia > Agariciidae > Pavona > Pavona decussata. Next base: position 4,668,640 of record NW_028145504.1, on the reverse strand, counting down.
CGGGTGACAATGTAGCCACTCTGCCTTTGCTCTTCAATCCAACAGAGAAGTTCGTCTTCTAACTCGGGCCACTGACACGGTTTCCCGCGGTTGCTGCATTTGTTCTTCGGCATGCACTTCAGTTTCTCGACTTGCTTTCGCCAGTCGCGAACCAACTTTATTGACGCAGAATTCACGGCCTGCTGCACAGTTGTTTGACTCATGTGCGAACTTAACGACTTGTAGCTTAAACTTAGCGGAATATTTCATACGTTTTGAGGACATCTTCGTAAACTCGTAATCAGGTGAGAAGTAACGTGGTCAAGACCTTGTTAACAATGTAGCCTAAAACACTTACAAGTAGGTTTTGTTTTCTTGTTAACCTATAGTTGCAACGTAATTGGTCCTTTTCTGGTTGCTAACAACAAAGTAAACAAATGTGCTCGTGTACTGCATTGTAATTGGCTCGAGCGCGTAACAAGCATAACAAGCCTTTGGTCACAGTAATATAATTGGTCCATGCGCGTAACAAAAAAGCCCGCGCGAGACAACAGCATTTGCCAGGTCACTAAGCTCCTGTAATCGTTTGATGAAAACGAACATTCAGCACCGTAAACGGCAGCAAAGCTCTAAGAAAAATGTCTGCTCTATGTATAAAAAGACAGCAGAAACATCTCCAGTAGGTTTGTGTTTCAACCACGTAATATTTATTTATATTTCATTTTTGTTGACGAAGAATGCACCGAAAACTGTCAATACTCCAACACAATTAGAACTGGTTTTGTAAACTCAGTTTTCCTAACGGACTTCGAGTAATTGTTATGCTAATTTCTTGGGTTTCTTGGTCAGGTTTTTGTGTATGACTCATGTATAAGTCGAGGGCGATATTTTGGGCTGATTTTTTGGTCACAAAAGGTCGACTTATACACGAGTAAATACGGTAGTTCCTTTGCTGCAATCTTCTGTTAAGGAAAATGTTGATCGATGCCAGTATTGGAAAAGGCTAGGAGTGGCGTGGAATCTAGACTTAAGATAGTGGACTGACTCTTTTCCTCAAGCCACTGAGCCAATGAGAGTTATGTTCCTTAACAACTTTTTTTTTTCAGATCAACTTGCTGAATAAAGAGAAGTGGGTTGTTCCCATAAATCATGGGTGACACTGGACTACAATAGTAAGTTGTCTTATTTTTATTTGTGATTCATTTCTTTATCATTACAGAAAGAGTCCTGCCTCGAAATTCACGATAACTTACGTCTTGAATTTTGACAGGTGTTTTAAATATGTATTTCTTATTAAAACTAAGGGTTTTTTTGTTATTGGATTGTGGACTTACTCATGAAGACAATATTTCTTTCAGATTCCATTGATCAGGAAGGGCCTACGGAAATAAACCACCTCCGTATCGCAAGGTATAGGGAACATAGTATAGTTCAGGTAATGTTGTCTTCAATTGATAATCTGTTATTCGCTACCTGTACTCAAAACGCACCCGCACCTTTTTTAGAACAATGTTCTTATCATTGTTTCTTTTTTCACTGAAGAACCTGTCAGTAAAGGCGTGAATTGACAAGTATGCGGAAGATGTGCAATCTTATGACTTAAAATTTAGATAAAATATTAAGTCATGACGCCATTTACTTGTCTTTAACAGGCAATAGATCGAAAAGGTGCATGAGTTGTTGGGAAAGAAGTGAATTCCACATGAATGGCAAGACAAAATTGTAAAAGAAATTCCAAGACAGCGTAATGCATTCGACTGCCGGCTTTCTTCTTTGAAGGTGAGATTTTTTATTATTTTATGTGGAGCACGTATTATCTGGGAAACCTCTATCCTTCAGTCAGGTAAGAACCTCGTAGTACATGTAATGGCGTGTCATTTCTCGTAACAGCCGGCGTGTAGATGACCTGATCGGCGGCCTGACCAAAATAATATTATTATTCAGAGAGTGAACCATATCTGATCTGAATGCCTTCTTTTGTTTATAGACTGACACGCCAAGATTTCGACTGCAACAGGTGAAGGAGATCGTGACAATGACATCAAGGTTCGTAAAATTAAAAACGAGTTGTTACATTGAACTATGCCTTCTCTCTACAAGAAATAATCACTAAATTTAACTTTAATTTAATCAACAGATGTTCCAATAACTCGAAACAATTCCAATCAACTGATATCCGTCCGGTCCTGTTGGAGGATGCGCAAGGTGTGAATGTCTTGTTTATGAAAGAACTTTGTGAAGAATTTATTCTTATGCAAGTTAAGTAGCAATAAACATTTTGATACACAAAAAAGGACGTTTAAAGAAAGATTTACGACATTTGTTTGCGGTTTAATTTGAGGCTTTTTTTAACAAAAGAACCTACTGAGACAGGAAGACAGCATCTAAGTTAGAAAGAACATTCTGTTGTTTTTTCCGTCTCAGTTTTCTTTTGTTTTAATATACTTAGCGCTGGCTGTAGCTGAGTCAATGAATGAAATTAAAAAAAGGGTTATTGCAGATGTACAAATATTCACGATTGCGACGATGACATTTTCTTTCTCATTTCGGCGACAAGATACTGACCAGCAACACTTATTTTCTCTTTTATAGAAGCCTCATCAGAAAAACCAACGAGGGAAGGGCTGAGGAAGAGACAGAAAACTGCCCCGAAGATCTCTCTTGGGAAGGGGAGGTAAGCTCTTCAGAAGAAGAAACTCAGGTACAAGAGTCGGAAAACTACCATGAAGATCTGTCTTTAGAATCAAAAGAAGTACGAAGTACAAAGTCCTCGTGTTCATCAATTGACGTAATTGAAAATGGGTGCAATGACTCAGACTCCATCTCGCCCAGTCCCCCCAAAAAGTGAAAGATGGCATCAAATCAGAAGAACTTATGCCCACTGTCAGTGGGTAGAAAATGGTCGCAGATACATATCTAACGCTACACGGCAAAACAGATGTATGGAGAATGAAGTACTGGAAGACGAGGACGGGAATTTCCTCAGTATTTCGCGGTCAACCTGCAATGGTACTCTTTACGAAAATGTCGCTACGCTATCTCAGAAAATAAACAATGAAAGAGGTGACAAAGAAAATTCAAGCCTAATGGCGATACGAAAGGTTGGCAAATACCTCCTAGACACAATCCCCTGTAATGAGTACCCAAGAGGCCAGCGATTTGTACTTTTCTGAAGTAGAGGTCCTTGACGAGGAAAATGGTAAAAAGCGGCAGTTTTCAAATGTGGTGTACGAGACACTTTCCAAACACCTTAATGTCGTTCAACTTTATATGAGGAGGAAGGCGTACATCATGGAACAAAAAAGGGGGGCCCTGTCGGAAGTGCTGGAACGATTTATTGGCCTGACCAAAACTGTTAGCGCAGAAGACAAACGATCATATCGAAACGAGAATATCTGATGTGTATAAGGGGGCATTTGAATACTTAGATAGCGAAAGAGATAGGGACGTGGTTAAATTTCTCTTTGCGAAGATGACAGATGCGTCCTTTGCAGCGAAACTCCAGGGAGTAAAGAACAAGAGATCCGTTCAAAAGTGCCTGGGGAAGAAGCCCGCATACCTTGATGAATTTAACCACCCCCCAGAAAACATTATGAAAGCAGTTCACAAATACGCATCATTAAACGAACAACAGAAAAAGGCGCTTTTCAGCAGATTCCGTGAGCAAACAGATAAAACATAGGTACCAAAATCAAACAGGCAGGGCTTTAAAAATCGACAAATTTCCCGATCTAACGGCTATCCTTGAGTAGGAGTTTGGGGAGGGGAGGGGGTGAACAGGAAAGCCATTCCAAGCTACGTAGAGAAACGCTGTACAGAGCAACAGATAAGACCAAGATGAAAGATGCGTGTGTCACTCTCTTGGCTCTCACTCCTAACAACTTTTCCATCAGCCTTTCATCGTGCTATAACTGCATGCAAAGTTATAAAAAGGGGACTTTTCAAGCCCCGTGTCATCACTAGGGTCGCGGAATTAATCCATGCATATCGCATCACAAAGCACCCAATACTGTACCCATAAAAGATTTGGTAATCAACATCCACTGGACATGTGTAAATGTGAACTACATCTTAGACGAAGCAGCAGAATCCCCAGAAAACTACTGTGTGGATTCTAAAGATGCCAGGAAAGTCATTAGAGCTGATTCCAATTTCGGACGAGAAGGTTCAAGAAATACGTTTGAGTTCAAAAGGCAGAGAAGAAACTATTATTCACGTTAAGCGAACAGGGATAGCTGTGTCAGTTTTAAATCTTTCCTATTACAAACCCAAAACCATCTTCAGGCATGTAAACGAATTTCTTCATCTCCTCTCTAAGCCTTCACTTGACCATTTTTTCCAGACCCCGACACTGACAAATTAAAATCAAACATTGTTTTTGTTGTCGACAATGGAGTGGAAATGCCACGAAGTCTAGCGGTAAGATTGCTTATCGTTAGACTTCAAAAATACTTGGGCGTCAACAAGGTGGTAATAGCTTCCTTTGCCGAATATCACGGCAAGCGAAACCCTGTGGAGAGGGTTCATGCCGCTGAAGAGAAGGAATTGCAGAAGCACCGAACATTTCACGTTGTAGAGAAGGAACCTGACAGTGAGGAGCACATGGCAACAATGGAGAATTTTGCAAGTGATGTAGGTGGAGTTTTATCGCAGGCAAGTTTTGGCGGCAAACACATTCAAGTTATTCGCAGCATTGGACCTAAAGAAAACTTCATTCTTAAGGATGAGTAGGACCTTTCGCATTTCTTAAAATTGAACGAAAAAAGGAAAGTAGAGTGCCAAGGCCAGTACAAGGCCGAGGATAATGAAATAACCAGAAATCTTCAAGTGGTTTGGCCGGTGGAATCTAACTTCACCGGTTTGTACATCACAGACTATGGCACTTTGGAAGTGGACAGAGAGGAAAACAGATATTCTTGGCTAGAAGGGTACACCACAGCCATATTAAGTGGCGAACGGATTTGGCAATGTCTTATGTTACAACCTGTTCCAGACTACATTCGGTTTTATACATTAGGAGGTGAAATGCATTACCTTCCTTATGAGGAGCGCATTCAACTCTATGATGGCCCATGGAACCAAGAACCTGAGATGTTTCTTCCGTCACGAATACTGGACCTGGCATTTCTTGGCATTCACGATTCTAGCCCTGTGGCCATAAAAAACCTGTCACTTCTAGCTTGACGTTTATTAGAAGAAGTGAAATCGTCCCTGGAAAACAAAGAGAAGGAAATGGAAGATGATTATAACAACACGCTCGAAAAGGAAAGGTGGAAGTCTCATCCACTATACAACGATAGAATCGAAGGAGCATTCTAGAGGGAAAGTTGTCAAAAGAAGGCCTCGATACAAGGAGGGCGAAGCATACTCTAGTTCGAATGAATGAATGAATAAACAGGAAATGATCAGTGACTTAAGCAGGGACATTTCAGAAATACCTGTTCATATGAGAGAAATCGGGAAGCTTCCGCCAGCTAAACTGAAACAAATATTAAAGTTCTTCGACGTACCCACCGAGGGCACAAAAGATCAACTTATACTCCGGGTACTGGCGGTGCATTCCGGCACACGGCACCTCCTATTTGAAAAGGAAGTAGACGAGCTTATAAGTTTAGTTGACCTGATCATGAACTCTCTGATATGGAAGCAAAAAGAACAGGCAATTATGAGTGACGGCATTAAATACAGAGAGAGGGCCTTCCAAACTTTATAAAAAACAACTGTTCCTTTGTCCCGTCCTCGGGAGTCCGCTGGGGTGGTAAAACGGGAGAAACCAAATGAGGGGCATGCTGATTGTCTTCAAGGAATATTGTTCGACAACCTACACTTATTATTTGCAGAAAGTAAGCGTTTCTTACTGATTATCAAGCGGGGCTATAGTGATAAACATGATCCATTAAATACCCAGGCAATGCGCTCTGTTGGCACTAAAGTCGCAGTTGAATGGCGAAAGGACGACGACCTTCTCAATTGGAAACCTGGCTGGTACCTTGCGACAGTCCGCATGTACAACAAGAAATGCGACATTGTAATATTGGAGTACGTATGTGAGCCTTCCAAGGAGTACACGATGCAAGTAGACAATAGTGTAAAAGAAGGAAGATTGAAAGTGGCAAGAAAAGATGTGGCTGTATCTCAACTGTACAACCAAGTAACAGAGATTGGTGCACAGGTATTAATTAAATGATACATGTTGAAAAAACTTAACAAAAAAATAAAAGAAATATCAACAACAAAGAGGAAGAAAAACCGGCGTTGGTCAAAGGAATTAGATATTTACTGGAAAAGTCGTATCAAAAAACAAAAACAAACCAAATAATGGTAATGTCAATAAAAAGGTTTGGGAGGGACCAGGGAACCCCGTCAACAAGATAAAAGATATCCTAGCAACAATGAGTGGGGTTGGTGCCCCCATGACACCTCGCATATGACGAAAGGACGCAACGATTACTGTGAGCTGTCGTAACCAATCCCTGGGGAGTGCCCCACCATGAACAGTATTGTTACAACGTCTCCATCATAAACTACCAAGCCATCAAGCAAAAAATCAACGGAAATTAAGAATTCCTCTCGTCTTCAAAGCCTTGCCAGTGCTCGACGTTACTCCATCTAGCACAAAATTAACAGTAATGAAGCGTTCCTCTTGTCTTCAAAGCCTTGGCAGTGCCCGATGTTACTCCATCTAGCACAAAATCAACAGTAATCAAGCGTTCCTCTCGTCTTCAAAGCCTTGCCAGTGCCCGACGTTACCCCATCTAGCACAAAATCAACAGTAATCAAGCAGTTCTCTCGTCTTTCAAGCCTCGTCAATAGGTTGTGTTAGGTTTAGGGTAGCTGCTATAAACAAAAAAAATGCCCAGCGACAATGAGTCAAGTTGGTAACTTGATGATACCCTCTGAATGACTTTTGATACCGCTTTTGCAGTATTAAGTCTCAGAGTAATACTCTCATTTAAATGAGGGGGGACTGGAAACCCAATTCATGTTAAATAACATTAATAACCTCTAAAATATCGTCATCATTTCTTGGTTTATTGTAGCCATAGAAAACCCCAAAATCATAGATGAACCCCTAGCGGTGACTGCTTCTACTTTGAACTGTGAGAACTTCTTTTCTCTTTTACCTTCAAATCTGAAACTTGGCACACTTACTCTCCAGGTATAGCCCAACATTTTAATTGGTTACACGAGAAGATTTGATGAGATGATGTCATCCAATTTTGATTGATAGGTGTCAAAACAGTAAAATCAAGGAAAAATGCTGACTAAGCAGATAATCATGATATTGCATGACAACAACAACAACAACAACAACAAAACAGTAATATGCATTTGTACTTGAAAGCCAGACGCTATATATGACTATGCTTACATTACATTACATTATTGTTAGAAATGGCTATGGCAAGGAGCCTATATAGAAGCCGAGGCTTACCAACATTTTTGGCTTTTGCAAAAATTCTTTACTTTCCCTCAATAAATTATTCTTGCAATGTTTATTTATATAATCATGTAAAATCAATAACCTTTGCTTTCTTTTTGTTTAACATTTTCGTAGCTTACTCGATGCCTCAACTTATCTTGGCCCAAATTATGGCCAATTTTTAATGGTGTTGGGATTTAGTCTATCAAGACTAATGCGCACACAAAATTTGGAGGATGTCTGGGGTATGTGTTTTAGAAAATCCAATGAATTTATGATTTATTTTTTAAAGAACTTACTTGATTTCTATCAGTTAATATGATAGTGTCTTAGAGTTAACCTGCATGAGGGCATTTCATTTATTGGCTGTGAGAATTTAATCGAAGTAAATACATCAAACAGTCTTTAGTTTTTTTTTATTTTTCGTTGTTTCTGTGCTCATCAGAATACCTTCTTTTATTATTCATCATTTGAATTACACCATTATATGATTTTTTCCTTTTCAAGGTGAAAGCAATGTTGGACTGATCTACCCCTTGGAAAAAAATTGTGGGAAAGCCTTACTTTGTTCTTATTGAGTAAATTACAAGACCTTTCAAGTAGGCACCACCCACTGCTCCTATCTGGAGGGAGCCAGAGTTCTTCTGGAACGTCTGCGTATGTATCTAAATCCATCTTTTCACACATTATTTTCACAGCGGGAAAAAATAATATTGGGGGAAAAGTGAAAGGAAAAAATGGAAAGATGAAATATATAGGTTTGATTCTAAACACAAATGAACTTAATTTTCACTTTTGATTAGTTATATAAACAACTGCTTGCTCAAAACATTTTCGAATGCAACTTGCCAAATACATTAACTTTTTTATCTGGCTACTTCCTTTTTTGACTGGTCATTATTATAATAAATTATGTACTAACGTAATTTCTTTATAAAGAATCAAATTATCCCAGATAATTTTACACAAAATAATTTGTATGTTTGTTCATGAAGGCCCAGTGCCTGACTGGCCATTCTTACCAATTATCTCAATAATATTAAACATGTTCCAGTTAGGTTATTAACAGAGTTTAATTTTTACAGGAAGAAAATACTGGAAATTCTATCAAGGACAACATTGATTGTAATGATGGACGACCCGCTGATATCAAAAAACCTTGGGGAGTTCCTAAACCAGATAGAAGGGGGGCTGCTTCAAGGGTCAGCAGCATCGAGGATGTTTGCCCCTAAAGGAAGTGTCCTCCTCACCTCCAATGATGAGAAGGTAAAAAGGTGTGGGATTTAATGTAGATATTGGTCAATTATTTCTTGCAAGAAGTCACGTTTAAGGCTTGTTTGATTATACGGATATGGTTGCATACAGGCTGCCATATTTTTATTTACTCACGTTTCTTTGCAAAAAAAAAAAAACAAAAACAAAAACACTTCACGAAAAGCCCTGGCATGTTCAATGTTTAGCATCTTTTACCCAAAATATTTCCGTGATTTTCCCCTCAGGATTGTTGTGGATCATATTTGACTTTTTCATTGCCCAAAAAAGAAACACTCACCAGAAATATTCCTTTTCCCACAATAATTGTTTATGTTTTAGCTGCAATCAGTCATTGTATTGGTAAGAGTTTTCGGTCAATTGATAATCACTAATTACCCACTACCGATATTGCATTTAAAATGATTATTGATACTAGCCTCCTACACAGACATTCCTTTGGCTCGTGACACACTCCTTCCCCACGAATGTCTGCTGAACAGATCAGCAACTTCCGTTCTTGAATTTAATCCGACTCCCGCCGTGAGAGCGTAGGTCACTTACAATTTTTGAGGTTTTACCTGGTGATCATGTCTACGCAGAAAATGCTACAGTATTTGACATTTTTCAGCCTTCAGCCAGAAGTGAAACTTCATCTACTGAACAGAAAAGAAAATCTGAGGCAGATCCTCAGGAGATTTCCAGACCCCCAAAACGTGCCTTTATTTCAAAGCAGAATTCATGGAGCTTTAAGAAGTAAAATGAGCCCAGATGCTTTAGAATGCAAGATGCATATTGTACCTGCATGCAAAGACTCTTCAAAAGAGGAAAGTGTTTGTGATGTAAGTGGTAGTGTTGAAGTTCCAATTCATAAAGAGAAGAAAAAAGTAGACTATTCAATTACAGTGGAGAGCTCTGTCAGTCTGATTATTTACCATAAGAAGGACACGAAGCCAAAATAATTGTTCCAAAAATAAAGTTTTATTGTTACCAGTACCTAATTGTTTTCGTTCTGGCTTTGCCCTTGTGTATTCACACACTGTCATACACATGCAATACGCATTCACCCATACTTACACACTCACAAAAAAAGTAGTCTGGAGACCCTTGAAAAGCAAAAAGGACCCTCAGTTTCCTGGAACCAGAGGTCCCAAGGGCCCCTATCTTCCCAAACAAGTGGGAACTCTACACTGAAACATCATTAATGATGATGGTCTTGAATAACCAACTGTTTTTCTTAGATGAAAAAGTTAAAGCTTGTTGTTCTGTGTTCTTCTCAGCTCAAGCAACCCCAAAGCCAGGAAAGGTCCTTCCTGCCATTGCAAATCAGTTTAAGGTAATGAATAACTTACAGTGGTAATAGATCAGGCCACTGTGTGGGGCTTCGGCACATGGCCGAAGGGGTGCAGTAGGCAGCAATTCCCTAGCCTTAAGTTCATTTATAATGTACATTATGTACTTAACCAAACTAAAATTGCTCATTTTGATCATAATAAGCACTGGGGGCATTAACTAATTTTACCATGAGCTGTAGGATACGTGCTATTTGACTTAATAAAAGCAAATTACTTACAATGAAGTAGTCCACTATAGTTATTAAGTAGTCTTTAATTGTCATTTCTGTCCAATTCCCTGGAAGTGCAAAAACTAGTAATAACATAGTTGAAAATGGAAGAACCTGGGAATGAGATCATACTCGTCGTTACCAGTTTGCGTGAATTCCGTTGATTGCCTGGAAGATCCAATGAAACTGTCCATAATTAGCGGGTGTCCGTAAAGCGGGGTTCCACTGTAGCACATATCCTACAGCTCATGATTCCACTGGAGTAAACTGCAGTAACTATAAAGTGCAAAGGCCAGTGAGTGTAGATGGTCCTTTTGGACCAAAACATTCAGGTTTATTAATAATTATAATTAACTATTTATCTTTTTTTCAGATGATTGAATTGTCACCTGGTTCAGCAATATATGTGTTCGACAAACACATTGAGCAGGCTGTTGCAAGGAAGTCATCAACGGCTTGTGCAGCATTCCTGGTCAATTGTTTTTAATGCTAACAAAGAAATAGCTGGGTGAACTTGACAGCGGCCAACGGGAAACTGGGAAACCACACCCAGACAAGGATATAATTGACAGCATTATTGGTGAGTAAAATTAATAAAAATCACAATCCTCACCACTAAATACAGAAGTAAAGAGTAAAGTTATTCACTTTTACTTCAGTAATAATAAATCAATTACAGTTGAACCCTGCTTTACAGAACCCCGCGTAATAATGACACCCTGTTATTACAGACAGCTTTCCCTGTCCCGGTGAAAAGCTTATTATCCCTATAAGCCATATTATTTTATTTTCAGAGTGTATAAGGGTAATAAATAATTGCAACTGATTAAATATAAGTCAATTAAAACTGAACTTTAAATAAACTCTTCTAGATTCTTCCAGCTTTTACGATGAAAAAACATACCACAACTGCCGCTGTTCTGAAGGCTTCCTTGAGGAACAAGTTCGCTGCCTCTACATCAAGGGCAAGGAAGGTTGACCAGCAGTGAAAGTTGAGTTTTTCTTAACTTTGTTGACATTGAATTTGGCTCCTCATACAAGCACCCATTGTAATGATTTTAAGGGCAGTTTAGGGCGATTATGTTTTAAAAAGGCTAACAATGGAGATTTAGATCTTTGAAGCCTGCTGCTTTTGGTATTGATTACATCTCCATTTGTCAATTATTTGTCAATTTCATAAATTATGGACATTTTGGAGGATCATACACGGATTTTGACTAAATCGTGATCCTTAATTGTCAACACAACCACTGTCCTTGGGAAAAAAGTGTGAGAAAATAATGATGTATTTTGCATAATATTAAGATGATATTTGATTTACAAGAAATATATTATCGAACAGATTACATATAATTAGGATTCAATAATTCGTCAACCAAAACTGTACTGAATGTAAAATACTATTGTGATCATTGTATATTTTTAAGTCAAGCTACAGTTTGAGTTTGACCATGTGTATTTAACGGCTTGTTAATGTTCAAGTATTTGCAACATACATGTATTAGACAATATGGTTTTTAGTGAATGTTAGCGTTAGTTTTGATTCAGCAGTTTGCAATACAAAATGATGAAAATATTTAAATTATCTTCAACATTACTGAATACAATATACGTGAAGCTCTAAATTACAAATATAAGAAAGTAATGACAGGCTGCTCAATGCGTATCAGCAAAGTCTATGATTAGAAGAGTAAAAATGATCATTTGAATAAATATAATTTCTTACATTGAAAACAAACTGCCTCTTGGTAATTATTGTCTTGCCTATAAGCAGATTAGAATTCTAAAGCGTCATGGATAGATCCCATGTAAGTATAGACATTATTCCTTGTGAGCTGTTGAAAGGTCAGTGGTCAGAATTCATTACAATAATATTGTTATTTAATAATATTAAAACACAAACTCACTCTGAAGAGGACAATATACCAGAAACGTACACAGAGAGAATCCTATACAAAAAGTATACTATCTGTATACTATTTGTATACAAAATATGTGTTGTTGAAGTTTGTATACAAAAAGTATACTTTTTTCTGCTGGAATAATGATTTAGTAATTGTATACTTTTTGTATATTTCACATTGTATACCTTTTGTATACTTTGTGGTCCGTTTACTTTGTCGAAATTGTGCCTACTTAGAGCATACTTTTTGTATAAAATAATATATACAAAATGTATACTTAATTTCTGTAAGGGTAATCGCCTTCATATGAGATAGCGAACAATTTTAACACCTCTTTTGGGCTGCAAAAGATTAGGTGGCCTTGCAGTTTGGGACTTGGTTCACCTGTCCGGCTAATGTACAGTAAACTTCTGATTATATATATTACAAAGGACTTTGGGGGGCTTATTTCAGGGAGGCGAAGAACATTTTGAAACACCACAATAACAGCCTAAAATAGCTTTAAACACCTAGCCCTGACAGCACATGGGCTTATATTGAGGTTGGGGGGTGCTTACAATCATAAGTTTATGTTATACCGTCAGTTGCATCTGAGCGTGGACACGTCACAAAAAAGCATGACCTGATTTGGTATGTTTTGTCATTGAACATTTAAAGTTTGGCAGCCCATGCATTATGCAAACTTTGGCGCTCTAAGTGAGTTGTTTATTACTGAAGTGAAAGTATGCAGTGAAATGATTTGTTTGTGAAAATTGTTTTTATGTTCCTAGAGCTCTTTCTTCATTATATCTTATAGAAAAAAAAGAGCAAAACAAAAAGCCCAGGAAGGACCAGGAAGGACAAGAAATAAGTTCTTAATTATCTGACTACATTTTCATACAATTTTCATATAATTTTCTATTTTTCTGCTATTTTCATACAATTGTTATTATATTTTTCTAGTATTTTAATATTATTTTATACTATTTGCATACAATTTTTATAGTAAATTTGTATTATTTTCATACTATTTTTATACTATTTATAAACTATTTTTATACAACTTTCATGGTATTTTTGATACTATTTTAAATATATGTCGGATGTAATTTGCAACTTATTTCTGGTAAACACCAGTATTTTGAAATGTATTTGTCACAGTGTATCATCTGCTTGTTTTAAAAGATTTACATCCTGTTTTAAATAACTATTTGAATGATATTTTTATTTACAATCTTCGTGCAACTTTAAGCTATTTTTAAAGGTGTTAAAAAGTATTTGAAATATATTTATTTCAATAGTGTTTTAATCAGTTTAAAACACCATTAAACTCAGTCGAAAAATACGTTAAAAATATAATTTTGCACATATTTTAAAACTATTTTTAAGAAAAATACATTTAAAGTGACTTTTTTCCGCAGTTTGAAAATTTAAAACATATTTTTAAAAAATAAAATATATTTTGAAAACCAATTTTTTTGTATTTTTATTTCCACTTTTTGTGCATCTAACTTAAAGCTATTTGAAATATATTTGTTTCAATAACGTTTTAATCAGTTTAACACACCATTAAAGTCAGTTGAAAAATACATTAGAAATATACTTTTCACCCTATTTTTCACTAAATAGGTTAAAAATAGTTTTCAAAACAGTTTGAAATAGTGCTCGGTTTGTTAAGGGTTATTTCCTAATCTAGCTTCGCCACTGGACAAAAATTCCTCTGGCCTATTTTTTTCTTAATTGCATGCTTGTAGGTGACACAGGAATGCTATTCAAATGGAAAACCGAAAGGAAAAGTTCGCTATTACTTACCAACATTTCAAACAGAAGTTGATGTCAGCTGCTTTCCTTTAAGTTACAACTAGGACAAGGTGCAGTGTGGCCTTGAACCTGACACACCCTGTTTCTGTGATTCCCCAGTGTGTCACAACAGTAGCCAGCAGATTCATGTGCTTGCTTGCTTTCACTCCTTTCATCTCACGTGCCTGTCAACAGATGGAAATTGTGTTATTTGTGCACCCCCTTTAAAAAGTTAAGCAACGCAACTAAGTGAGAACTTTAACAAGGACCTCATGAAGGAGATTGAAGATGAGACTGAGGAGGTTACGGCCAGCGATGATGACAATTCTAGAGATTTGGAGCTTTTATCAGGAGAAGAGGCTGAGGAATATTACAACTCACAAGCATGGCAAAGGAAAGTAAATGACATTATTGGCACCTATTCAAATATTCACCACCCAACAAAAGAAAACTACAGTCAGCTGCAACAACCAACAACCTGCACTCAGGGAAGTTCTCCCCAAACACCACACCTAAACCTCCTTTCTACTCCTACATTGTATGTTCTGCCATTACAAACTGAAATGTCACAACTTGGCATTTTCCTCTTGCCTAGTCACAATCCACACTCAATGGTCGCACCGGCAGCAATGCCTGTACATTTATTGCACTTGTATTATGTAAACTGCACTTAGCTTCACCAGAATTGCCAAGACCACATCACCCCCTTAGTTCAACATGGGTCTTTCGAATGGTACAGGGTATGGAAATTAGAAACAAATTTCATGATTCCTACTCTGCTGGAAATCCTGTGATGTTTGGCGTGCGGGAAGCAGCCCGAAAAGTTCAGGGCTCTCTGGGGATTGCTTCACTAGGACCTGAACTTCCTGCTGACATCATCAAACAGCCAGTGGCAACGGGAAAACTAACATATCACACTCAACAGGCATCAATGATGAATCAGACTGCTTCTATTTTTATTATTCACCAGAAAACTATAGCAATTATTCCTATGGGTCAGCACGTTTTGCTTCTAGATAGTCACTGTCACATTAAAAGTGGTGCGTACGTTGCAATGGCTCCAAGCAGCAGCATTTCATTTGGGAACTCATGGAGTGGTACAAAGCATTCAACTGCTTTCCATATAGCATGAAGACAGTAACCAACATCGCCTTTAAGTGAACCATATGTATTCATCACACATACGAATTTAATAATTAGGTCTAGTCATAAGTCTACAGTGTGTTGGGGGATCTAGTCGTGGCATGGCTTGTGGGATCTCTCTCAATCTCAGGGGCACATACCATTATAACAAAGTGGTACTTTATTCATTTGCTCAGGGTGAAGAGAAAACCTTTTACTCCAGTCATGGAAAATGCCACAGTGCAAGTCCAGTACTTTCCAGGATCCGTACTTCAACTTTTTCCTTCAGCCAGTTACATTGTACACTATTAAGTTTTTGCAGTTAGCTTATATGATCTTTTGTATTTAAGGCTTGAGATCTTTACGATCTTATAGTATTTTTATAGTTTAATTCTTGGGCTGATTTTCCGTGCCATCATTTATTCTTATAGTGCACTGACGGCGAAATCATGCAACAATTTTAATTGTCAAAACTTAGAGTAAATCAGTTTCAGCTCAGTAAACTAAAACTGATTGAAAGAAAAAGGCATGTAATAAGACTTTGAGCCACTACCATGGAACATGCTCTGGCTTCGTCTAGACTGGAAATTCAATTAATCGAAGTTGCACACGCGCATGGGATGGGCCCGCCGGGCTTAAAAAAGTATTGTCCCATCGTGTTGTGTTGTAATATAAGAGTCACAATCATTAAAAATAGATCCTTTGTAGATCTTGAACCCTCAGTGAGTGACAAGAATGCGTAAACGAATGCTATGATGTCAGATACGTGGACTTCTAACAGATAATTTTCTCTGATTCACTCACCTTTCAGACGGGCTTTCACTGTCATCAGCATGAACTTCAGCCTCCAAGTTAATACGAGAGACATATTCGCATCTTTGATAACACAAGAGAGCTTCCCCTGAAGTTGGTCACCGAACAAGAACCTTTCCTGTGCGAAAAAAACGCTGTACAGAGCAGAGACGAACGCGCCACCATATTTGTATTCATTGCTCGATTGTTCATTATCACCTCACGCATGCTCAGTTGTTATTCGGCTCTGTCCTCCAGACAACAAACACTGGTTTGTGAAACTTTTTGTCCAAGGCACCACCACCAACAACAAGTTTTACCTGTCTGTCTTTCACCAGCAACTGGTGAAACTGCTTGAAAGATGTAAAAAAAAATGGATCCTGCCCTCACAGAAGATGACTTAACTGACATTCTTCTCGAGATGAATGATTTGAACATTACTTTTAATATAGCCGACAAGTTACTTCATATAAATTAAATATGAAACCTGAGTAACAGAGAAGCAGTTTCTTTGACTCTTAAAAAGTATTTTCTTTCAACATAATATGATGATGTACATAATGTACTGTTAGTAATAATTATTATTTCCATTGTTTCATTCATCTAGTGACATTTATTTTTCATTCTAAAGTTCATATCTACAAAAAAATAAGCCACAAGATAGTGGTTGATTATATTTCATTTAAATGTAGGAAAAATTTCAAACCTGCTTTACTATCAATTTAGTAAGCACCTTTACCATAAAAGAACCTTCTGCCAAGGATTCATACACCAAGAAAAATGCTTTTTCTCAAATACTGCTAAACTAAATATGAACTAAGGGCTGCTTGTATAAAAAAATATCTTTGACAAAAACTCATTTTTCAAATTACAGATTCTGTTATAGTTACAGTTATAATTGCCATTGAGAAGAAACAACTTTTACAAGGAAAAGTCACAAGCTTATTGTCTTATGCTTATATCTATTTCAAAGAATAGGTTTATTTCCAACAAAATATCCATACTCTTCTTTACTGACTACCTTTACTTCGCACTGTGTGTGCAAAACGTTTCAACATTTACATCAGACAACTTCGTCATAATTAAGTATTGTGAACAACTTTTAGGTTTGATTTCATTGAAGGCATAAGTAGCATACTATAAGCCTGTTACATGTGAGTTTTATAGTGGGAATAAAAAACCATGAACATTTTTGCGACATCAAATGATTTCATAAAAAACATGAAATCAGAAAAACACAAACATTAAAGTAATGCTCCACATAAGAACTACTGTAAACTTCATTGTTCTGTGGCATTGGCTCTCTGCCACACAGAATATCTTTGATTTCAAGAATAGGGGCTCAGGAGCTGATGGTCCATAATAATTATGAACCGTCAGCTCCTCCCCTATTCTTGAAATCAAAGATATTCCATGTAAGAAAGAGTAAAAAAATAAAGAAAAGCCATTTGCATCAAATAAATGTTAGGAAATGTTTGTGGTTAACCAATCAGAATAGCAGAAGACAATAGCCAATAATTTTGCTTCTTTGATGAAGTTCTGCAAATTCAATTCATGTTGTGCAATTGGGTCTTAAATTACTTGAAACCTTTAAAACATCAGACCCAATGCACCTTAAATTTTAACTTTTTAGGGGTTTTTGAGTCCTGGCCAGTGAGATCACTATTTGTAACAAAAAAGGTGACATTTCATGCATCGTGCATTGCCATTAGCACTTTCCTTCTTATGCAGATCATTGCTTAATTTGATGTAGAAGAAATTTCCTTTAGGTACATGTAGCCCTCAAATGAGAGCTCAAACTGTAAGCAGCCTTCTGTTGAGTGGTCACTTAACAAAGCCCCATATTTAATGTAAATGCTCCCTCTTTTAAAGTGTATATGACAGATATTTTTTTATTTACTTGATGGGATCTACACGGCATTCTGATAAGAAAGTTGAAAAACGTTTTTCCATATCAATTTTTCTTGTCCGTGATTTAGCCGTTTAAAAGCGTGAAATTTCACCTCCGGTGGGTTACAAAACCGCGTAAGAAGAAAGAATGGAAATAGTCCGCTGTGACGTTAATACAAGAATGCCAGTATCCCGGTTTCTCAGTTCCTCCGTTTTTTGATGCGTATTGCTACGACCATAGACAACACACCTCAGTAGAACCATGTTTCTTCCTCAGAGCGCACCAAAAAAATGTGAGGAGCCGAGGAAGCCGCGACACCTGCATTCTTGTATTGACGTCACAGCGGACTATTTCCAGTCTTTCTTCTTGCGCGGTTTTGTAAAACACCGGAAGTGAAATTTCACGTTTTTGGATGGCTAAAACATGGAAAAGAAGTACGATATCGAAAAAACTCTTTTCGATTTTCTTATCAGAATGCCATGTAGATTTCATCAAGCAAATAAAAAAATATCTGTCATATACACTTTAAGCGGTCAGTTGGCTAACACTCAAGGGAGACTGCTTAATAGAAAAAAAATAGTTTGTTGCTGACAAATGATATTTCATTTTCCAGAAAACCATGATAAACACTTTTGTCCATGAAAGTTTTGCTGAGAACCACCATGTTTCAATCCAAACGTGGTTAATCACGTGTTTAGACTTTGACCTCGTTCCCAAGCTTTTCTTGCTGCGTGTAAACAAACATGGCGGCCGCCAAATTCATACATTTCATGGACGTGAGAAAGGGATAAAAATCCGTACTTTAAATGTAAAAGTACCGTATCGAAAATTTTTTTTGGTTGACGAACTTAATATGATGTATTTCGCCTTATTTTACAAGGTCACATAAAGGTCCCTTTGCTTTGAGCTGTGAAATTTCATAACCGTTGCTCAAAGAACAAAAAAATTTCACACGTTCTGATGGTAGCCAATCCCAATGAAGCCGTGTTGGTAAGGTTAAGGACGAGCATCTTGCACCTTTCCTCTTTGAAGGGGCGCCTTTACAGAAATAATATCGTGTGATCAAACGTTCCGCCAGATTTCCGACGCATTCGTGGTGCGACATTTCATCTCACGTCCTCTCGATTCCCGGTCTAGACTGCAGATTTTTAACTCCCGATCGTGCTGTTCTTCAAGATGTCAAAACCAAAATACGAATACGTTGTTGATTGGGGAACTTGGAGAATCGATGTACAGTTATCTACAAAGATCGTGGTCAAAGATCATCTCAATGTTAAAAATGGAGATGCGTGTTCACTTGCGTGTTCACCCATCCTGTGAGTTGAAATGTGTGTGGTGCAGCTGTAAGTAGCTGATTAATTTTACATTGTAGGTAAAAAAAAAGAGGCAGATAAGATGGTGACTGACCTGGCTACCTACACAGTTGACAATGAAGAAAAGGAGCTTGCCATCGATGCTCCTCGACCACGTCGAGAACCCAAACCTTCAAAGAAAAAGCTAGCAGGGTCGGATGATGACTCTCAGTGCGAAGACCCTAAAAGAAAGCATGCAAGAAAAGAGTCTAGGACAGAGAAAGCTAAAGATTGCGAAGAGCTGGTTGACAAGGAACCAGTGATTTCAGATAACAAGAAACACACAAGTAAGAAGAGGAAGGCAGTTGACTCGAAAAATGATAACGATAGTGAAATTATTTTAGTGTCAAATACTAATAGGGTGCAGAATCTACTTCAGCGAAGGAAGCATGCAAGTTGTAGAAGTAATGAAGTAGTTGAGGTCGAGGAAGTGGCTGAACTACATGCAAATAAGATCAACCTGCCTTCAGGCTCAGTACAACTCAAGCCTCAACCTACAGCAGACCCAGTTCAGATCATTTCAAAACCACAATTACAGCCCACAGATGCAGTCAAGTCAAGAGATTCCAAGCTGCGAAATCAGCCTGTGGATACATTTCAGCAAAGATATACAGGTAACATCCACAACAATATAACCCAACTTACAGCTAATGAACAGAATAGGGAAGGCACTTTCTTTCCACCACAGCAGTCATCACCTTCACCTGTCACCCCTGCCTCAAGATTTCAGTTCTCTTCACCATCAATGGGTTCATCTCATACAGTATCAACTAGTCCTTCACTGAGCCATTCTTCCAAATCCAGTCCTCCACAAGTGTTGTCTCCACCTGATATTCCACAACAGGAGTTCTCCATTTCTCGAAGTTTAGGCCATTGCTCTGACTATAATGTGCCAGAATGGGAAGCGCCAATGGGTTATCCATCTCGTAACACCAACTTGCATCAGTTGCAAACAGGGCGAGGCCACATCCAAAAAGATGACAGTTGGCAAGGGATGCCACCATTATCAGATGTCATTATTAGTGGGGACAGTAGAAGAAGTGCATGACCATCTTCAAGCAGCAGAGACAGGTAGATGTATACGCATATATTAAAAACTTGGGAACTGTGTGATTGATTTTAAGTCTTGACAAACACACTTGGACACAGGTTAAAAGCGGCAATTACAAGAAGGCTTAAAAGTGACAATTTTAAGGGTTAATTTAGTAATTTTAAAAACGCTCAGTGTTAAGAAAACATAAAAGAAAATTGATTTGGAGTGCGTTTGTAGTAAAAGTAGGCTGTCTTGATATAATTACGTTCTTAACTTTTTTACATAAGTTGACCAATTTTGTTAGCCTGAGTTACATAGGGTACTTTTGGTTATTTTGTTGTACTACTTTTTTAAAAGGGACTTGGCCCAGATGCTGATAATGATCCGTCATTTTAAGAAGTCTTAAGGAGGCTGTGGTAATCGTCGATTATAAAATGAAATTGGAGTTGGGTGTCAGGACAAGAGAAATCCAGAAAGACTGGTATTGGAAGGGTGGAATTTCCCTACATGGCTTCCTTGCCATTGTCCAAGTGAGTGAAACTGAGAGAACAGAGGTAATTGATCTCTGGAGCGAGGACACCAAACAGGACGCTTGGTTTAGCCAGAGTGCTATAGTTTCAAGGATGTACACAGATTTGGAATTCTCCTGTCTAGTATCCATATGTTTTTGAATAGTTGCACTATTTGGGCAAACTTGTGACCAATCAAATTACCTGTAACGTATCTTTGAATTTAGTTGTCATTTCATTTTGTCATGAATGCTATTGATATTGTGGGGAAAAATGATATCAAGGTTTTTCTTTTTTTTGGCTTATTGAAAAGGCTAAAAGCTCCTTAGGAATTATTTGTCTTACTGTAAATTTACATGTAAACTATTTAAAATGGCATTAGACTAATGAAGTACTTTATACTTGTTTCCATTGTTTTAGGCTATCAACAACTATGAATTCCCACTTTTAATTGTACAGAATATCATGTTTCAGTGCAATTTTCAACACTATTGGGAGTTGGCTTCTCTTATTCACGTGCAGTGTACACCTGTGCATCTCAAAATTAAGGAATTTGCAAAGCAGAAGTTTTAAAACTATAAAGAGCAAGTACCTTATATAACATGGTAAAAATCTTTTGTTGTTTCAGACAATGGTCCACACTACCACAATACTGGATTTATCCTCTATTTGGCAGAAGTTAGCAAAGTGTTTCAGTTAACTCTTGTCGAATACAACAACTTCGAGGCCGGTGAGGGGAAATCGAAGCTGGATACCCACTTTGCCCATATCAGCCATGACATTGTGAGATGGGTTAGGGTGAGTAACAAGTTGGAAACAGGAAGTCAGTTGGGAGAAGCTCAGAACTGATTGGAACTGATTCGTAGTAAAGCTCTTTTATAAGCAGCTATTATAATGGCTAAAGTTTGAAATGAGTGTTCACTCCTGCTCTTCTCATTGACGTCCTGTCAGGTTTAAAATAACATTGCATTGCTAAGTTAGAGTGCTTAATGCTGTATAAAAAACCATCAAATGTTTCATGTCATCAGTGCCTTAAATTGCAGATTAAACAATGGCCCATTCGAAGCTGAAGAGACTGGTCCAGGTGATAACCCCAAAACGTCTGATTGTTTTTATACAGCTTCAAGCTCTCTAACTTTCAAAATGTTGAAAGCATGGATTTGTTGGAGTACTATGGAGCACACAAGACGTTTGTACTTCCTTTCTACATCATGGTTGGTGTGCTCGCTCAACTCTGGATTAGGCAGTTTGGGTTTGTTTCCTGGTCGGGGCATTGTGTTGTGTTCTTGTGCAAGACACTTGACTCTCACAGTGCCTCTCTCCACCCAGGTGTACAAATGGTTACTGGTGAATTGAATGCTGGGGGTAACCCTGCCATAGACTAGCATGCTATCCATTGAGGGAGTAGAAATAGTTGCTAGTTGCTTCAGGCTACAAAAACCGGAGATAAGCACTGATCTGATGGACCACCTGCCTTGTATGCAGACTTTTAATGATGTTACCTTTTTACAGTAACTGTGAGCTAATATGGCATTTACTGTGTGATCAATTTTGCAGTCAATGAAGAATGTCACCTGTAGAAAACTTGTCATTGACAGAAGCAAGGCACCAGAGCAGTCAGGAACGCTCAAAGATATCTCGCTCTTTGGAGCTATGAATTTCCAACTTCTGGCCCAAACAGTGGAGGAGTTGTAGCCCGTTCTCTGGCATGCATTGGAAAGGAATCTAAAAAAACCGAACAGCAGCTAAAAAGTTTAGCCAACCGTAGAAGTCCTATCGCAGGTGCAACAGGTACTGTGACATCTGAAGAAATTCCTAATCTTCAAGGAACACCTAATACATGTAGAAGTGGGAATGGCAGTCAGGGGGTATACAGTGTCCGATTCATCCAACACGAGATGGAGCATCAAATGAGCTCAGATTCCTCTGAGATGGTTGGCACTGACCAGCTTAAGGAGAACCTCCTAAAACCAGGCTTTGCACTAAAAGGTGGTGGTGCAAAACGAACAGTGTTTTCGCTGTAGCAGAAGGAGGTTATGATAGAATTTTATAACCGACAGGCAAACTGTGGGATAAGGGCAGACCCTGTGGAGTGCATTTCAGCCATGAAGGAGAGAGGCTTGGAGCCACTGAAGGAAACGCAGATAGAGCACATACCACCAGAAGAGGAAACGAGAAATGGAGCATATGGCTGCAGACATCCAAAACCTTCACAGAGCAATATTTTTTTCACCAGCTAGAAATGCCAATCTATCATCTCCTCCAGGATCCAGACAGACATACCCCTCTGGTTCTGCAAACTCTGCAACAGTTCCATCTTCCTATCCAGTATCAGCATCTACCCCAGTACCAACAACAGCACCCACTGCGCCTGTACCTGCATCTGTACCTACACCTGCAACCGTACCTGCACCTGCCCCCATCAAAAGCTGTATGGAAATATCTGAACAAGCGATATTCAAGGCCAAATGGTCCCTTCTTTGCTTGAGAAACATAAACATTTCCTTCAACGAGCAGTTCAGCGTTCTTGTTTTTGCTTGTTTAAGTTCTTACTGCTCTGTACAAGACATTCGTGCAAGGGGAATAAAATAGACGGAAAAGAACTAGTCTTCCTAACAAAGACATTCCCGTGACTTGGAAATGGATGAATTGCTTGGTTCAGTGGCAGGAGAATATTTTTTTGATGCAGTGAACACTTTGTCAAATTTGGATCTTTTTGAAGATTTCTAGCGAACAGTTACAGTCTACTGCTGATATCAAGATAAACATTTGCTGCAAATCACGCAGGGATCAATGAAGTTACATTTTGCATTTGTTGTTCTGTTTCGCTGAAGGAAAACGTGCTATTTGGTGTCAGATTTTTGTGCGAATATTTCAGCCAATGATGTTATATGTAACTGACCTTTCTGTCATTTTTGATAGCAAACATAAAAAAGATTATGATCACACAGTAGAGATTTCTAAACTTTGTATCTTTCCTCACATACAATTTGGCTGAAACTTCACAAGTTTACTTGTTACGTCAATATGTGTATAACATGTTAAATTTAGCTTCACTAGAATTATTTTTGGGAGAACGCTTGTTTGAATTTCGCGCTAATGTGTCCATGACCAATAAAAAATTTGTTACTAATCCAATTAAAACTTGATCACGCTAAACATTCCAACGGTTCGCGGTCCTGCAGCCTATTGTTTTCTCTTTCCGTCTTAGCCGAAGCACCACTTAAAGCCATTGTCCTCTTCTTTCACTTATTCTATATAATTGACTTCCAAATTGCGAATTATTTGAAACAATACACTTCAAAAAATTTCCTTATTTCAAAAAATACTTCAGAACTTGTTAAATTTATTTCAAACCATGAATTGTAATTAGAGTCATGATTTCAAACAATATTCATCCACGTCTTGTGTGGTATGATATTAATTGACGATTTCACAATGCATTATTTGGTATACTTCATGTTTCCAAACAATGTATTATTTGATATAATGCATTATTTCATATAATTCATGGTTTCAAATAATTCATTGTTTGATATAATGCATAATTTCATAATTCATGGTTTCATTTAATTCATTATTTGATATAATTCATGGTTTCATATAACGCATCATTTGATATAATTCATTGTTTCATATAATTCATGGTTTCAAATAATGCATTATTTGATATAATTCATTGTTTCATATAATTCATGGTTTCAAATAATGCATTATTTGATATAATTCATGGTTTCATATAATTCATTGTTTCACATAACGCATTATTTCATAAAATTCAAAGGTTCAGTAAGTGGTTTGCGTCATTGTATGCGCAGTAAACAGAAAATGTCATGTATTACTTTAGCCTTGTTCTGGTAAACACTCGTTCGCCTTGTGCCATTCCCATTGAACTCTGTTAGTAGCGCTACCTCTCAAGATGATGCCATGTATTCTGGCAGTACAGAATTCGCCATCAGCAGGATGATAATGACCTGTTTGCAGTTGCAGACAGGTCGGGGTCATTCTGCTTGCTCGAGCACCACCAACACGACAGCTACCTGTAGCACAAGTTCTCGCAATGATGGCAGCGCTCCACTGATAAAGATAAAGAAAGATAAAGATAGCAGTTTATTGTGAAAATACCCTTAGCTTTTGTGAGACCAGCAAGCTAGGCTCACCAGCTAGTTTACAGGTATTTCACACTAAAAGATTAAAATAACTAACACAAATTAAAAAACATCAAATGGCATACTAGGCAAAATTTAAATTTCTAATACAAATTAATCATCATACGTAAAACAAAAAGAAAATATTTGCTTGCAAATAGGATTTTTATGTCTCTTCTTCCAAGTGAGTATTGTTCAGTTCCCTGGGGGCCTGGGACTTGGGGTGGCAGGTATTCACATTTCAGCCGATACCCTTTAGGAGTCTTATGCTGGCCATGTGACCAGGCATCCACGTGAGTGTTACTTCAGTTCATCTTGACGGTGGTTGAAGACACGCTTTTTCATCCCTTTTTCATTCGAGGTGAGTTTCATCATTTTTTACCCCCTTTAGTAGTTTCTCCTGGCCCATTTGTCTTTGCAAGCTAACAGCTTTCCGTTTTCGTTCGACTTGTTGTTTGTTTTAGTTCTCGGTTGGGTCGATTGTAGTCTGCATGCACGTGTGTGTAGTCGATTTCACGGGTTGTAATTTCTTAGGTTCTTTCTTGGCTTGGTCTCTTCCATGGCTAACTCACCTCCTACAGTTCTTATATTGGGCCATTCATTTGTTCGAAGGCTAAGTTCAGACCTCTCATCCAATTTCACTGCTCGTGCTTCCGAGCATTTTGATCTCGTGGGTGACGCTGTGATTCACTTGCATGGCGTTAGTGGTCGTACTGTGGAGAAACTTCGCCTTTATGACCTTAGTGTTGTTTCGGCTCGTCGACCTGACATTATTATTCTTGAAATAGGCACTAATGATCTTGTTGATGAGCGTCCTGAGGATGTCGGTTCCGAGGTTGATGATTTGGTCCACTTGCTCTTGGCATCTTATTCGGTACGTGTCATCGGTGTTTGCGAGGTGATACCTCGTGTTCGCGCGCCATTCTTCAATGCGGCGGCACCGATCCTTAATCAGTATCTGAACGGAGTTCTAGAGCTTCGCCCCAATGTTTCTTCTTGGCGTCACAGGGGTTTTAGTAATCCCACCGTCACTCCTTATTTGTGCGACGGTGTTCATTTGAACTCTTGCGGCCAGTATTCCCTTTATCGCAGCTATCGGGGAGCCATCTTGAAGGCCCTTCGCCTTCTTTGATCTTTTTTTTTTTATCCCTACGGTGCTCAGATTACATTTTATGTTTGTAAGAGGAATTCGAGCCCTCATGCCTGCAGTTCATTTATTTGTGAACACCTTATGGCCCTGATTATATTTATTCCCTGCGTTCGTGTTGTTCATGCGTGTTTTATGGAGCCCTTGTTGCTATTGGTTGTTTATGTTTTGTTTTAGAGCCCTTGTTACTCAAAGTTATTTATGTTGAAGCCCTTGTTGCTCTCAACAGTTTTATATTTATTAGAGCCATATTTGTTTTTGTTTATTTTTATTTTATGTTGAACCCTTGTGGTTCATGTGTATTTCAATTGGAGCCCTTGTTGCTCTTTGCTGTTTTCTACTAGAGCCCTGGTTGCTCTCAATTTTATTTTGTTTTATTTTATTTTAGAGCTCTTGCTCCTCTCAGTTTATTGTATATTGAGCCCTTGTTGCTCATGTTGATTTGAAATAAGAGCCCTTGTTGCTCCTGTTGGTTTTAGAGCCCTTGTTGCTCAAATTTAATTTAGCAGGGCCCTTGTTGCTCTCACTTTTGCTTTGTTTATTTTATTTTTTATTAGAGCCCTTGTTGCTCCAATTTAATTTAGTAGGGCCCTTGTTGCTCTCACTTTGGTTTTGTTTATTTTATTTTTTATTAGAGCCCTTGTTGCTCTCACGTTATTTTGCTTAACATTATCCGCTTTGACAGGCACCTGCGGCGACACTTCGTCAGCCATGCCTGTCTAGTTGCTTACTGTATTCAGTGCTAGTAATTTTCCATTACAGTGTTAGTTCTTGGTTCTGGTTTTGTTTCCCTTTTTATCTGTGGCTGCCTCCTCGCCGTTCTCAAAGGTCCAAGCGCCCATCATCTCAGGCCTAAGAGGCCTTAGTAAGCTCCCCTCCGCGGCGGGCCAGAAGGCAGAATGCAGTTGTGGAAAGTAACTTGACGTCATCTGAACAACCAGCTTCCATGATGCCAGAGGTTTTGGTGTCAGCCCCTTCCGCTGCAACAACTTCAACCCTGGCGGATACTGCCACTGCCATTCTTTCTTCGCCAGTGCTGGAGCAACTTGTATCCTGGGTGACAGAGGAAGTTACAAGGAAGTTCCAGCCATTGTTTGAACATTTGGGATCCTTGCCTCAGGCAACGCAGACTCCTGACTTCACACCAGCTCCGCCTCAATCACTCCCTGTATCTTCAGTGCCTCCAGCCCCAGTGCCGTCCACTCATGCGCAGTCTTCTGCGTCCCCCTTGCAGCACAGTCTGGGCCCAGTTTCACAGATACAGAACGCAGTGGAGGTGCCAGCTGTACATGACGGAGTTCAATCAGTTTTTGCATCCCTGTCAGGTGAGCAGCATTTGCTCCCTAGGACCCAGCGTCCCAATGATATATTTATGTCTGTGAATTTGCCACTTGATGCGCGAGTTCCAGCTAAAATTCGTAGCAAAATCTTGCAAAATGAATTTGTTGATTTTGGCTCTCTACTTGTAAACCCGGCTTTTGAAGATAAATTTCAAATTACACTTCAACCATCACGGGAAGGCACCTCCCCATCCCTAGCTCTTGAACCAGTTAACAAGGCAAAGCGGATTACGTCAATAGATGTTTGACTACAGGTCTTTCATGTCTTTGTAGGTATTTATACAGCACAGGATCCCCATGAGGCCCCAGGCCTCATGAAGTATGGGGCCACTATTCAGGATCTGGCTGCTAGGGGGCATAATTGGCGTTTTTACGATGAAAATTTTCGTTTCCTGCACCAGTCTCAGGCCACAACTCTCCTGTGGGGGACGATACATTGGGAATTGTGGCTGAGATCTCAGGGTAATGCTAAGAAAATTAATTCCACCAGCGGCGCCGTCAAGTCCCTTGATGTCCCCCGAAGTTATTGTTTTAAGTATCACAAAGGGAACCATTGCTCGGGATGCTCTTTTAAGCATTCCTGTTCTAAATGTGATGGCCCCCATAGGGCCGTAAATTGTAATTTTCGTGCCTACGGAAAAAAGGGTGCATCAAACTTTCCCAATCAACGCAACAATAAACCCTCCAGCAGCCAGACCCAACCCCAGCCTACCTCCACGGGGGCTTCCAATGCCCGTAAACAGTGATTGTTTGCAATTTTTTCTTTCTGGGTATATCCCTTCAGTAGTCCAGCTTTTATCTCATGGCTTCCATTATGGTTTTTCTTTGCATTATGACGGGCCCCAAGACTCTTCATGCGCTAAAAACCTCCTTTCTGCAATTCAAAACCCTGAAGCAGTTGATGCCAAAATTGAAAAGGAAATTGCAGCCCAACGACTTGCTGGCCCCTTTTCCTCCCCACCCTTTTCCCATTTTCGTATATCTCCCCTTGGTTTGGTCCCTAAAAAGACAGAGGGTGAATTCCGTTTGATTCACCACCTTTCTTTTCCTCGAGGTTCATCTTTAAACGATGGCATTTCGTCTGAATTTACCAGTGTATCATACGCTACAGTGGACGATGCCATTCGTACCATCAAAACTGTTGGCCAGGGCTGTTTTCTGGCCAAAACAGATATCAAGAATGCTTTCCGCATCATTCCTATTCGACCTCAAGATAACAATCTTTTGGGAATTTTTTGGAAAGGATTATATTACTATGACCGCTGTATGCCAATAGGTTGCTCTAGCTCTTGCAAAACTTTTGAAATGTTTTCTTCTGCTATCGAATGGATTGCCCAAAAGAAATTGCAAATCGATCACATTTTGCACTTGCTGGATGATTTTCTTATAGTTTCGCCCACTCACAATTTGTGCAAACAACAGTTAGATTTATTTTTAATGTTATGTCATTATTTGGGCATTCCTATGGCACCGGAAAAAACTCCTGGCCCATTCTCAACCATTTCATTTGCGGGTATTGAGTTGGACTCTGTCAAAATGGAAGCACGGCTACCTCCGGATAAGCTAGCTAAGTGTCAGGATTTAATTTCAGGTTTTCTTAGACGTCGCAAAGTTACTTTACGTGAGATTCAGTCTTTAACAGGGTTATTAAACTTTGCATGTTCAGGAGTTGTTCCCGGTAGGCCATTCCTGTGACGTCTCATTCATCTGACGCTGAACATTCGCAGCCCTCATTTTCTTATCAGGGTAACCCGAGAAGTTAAGGAAGATCTTAAGGTTTGGCAGCAATTCCTGGCTAGTTTTAATGGCCGTTCCTTTTTTCTTTCTGATGTATGGTCTAACTCGCATCAGCTACAATTGTATACAGACGCATCCGGTGCCATCGGTTTCGGCGCAGTTTTTGGCAAGCATTGGTGTTATGGTGAATGGCCAGAGAGCTGGCGTCACCACAACATTGCATTTCTTGAATTTTATCCCATCGTCCTTAGCCTGCATCTCTGGGGGCATGCATTTAAGGATCAGCGTGTGTTGTTTTTTACTGATAACGAGGCTTTAGTACATGTTATCAACAAACAGACTTGTCGTGACAAGGACTTAATGTTTTTTGTGCGTAAGCTGGTTCTGGTTTGTCTTCATTACAATATTTGCTTTAAAGCAAAGCATGTTCCAGGCGTACAGAACAAATTGGCTGATTCTTTGTCTCGGTTACAGTTGCAGACTTTCAAACAGCTGGCACCAGCTTACATGCATGAAGTTCCCACAGCGATACCTCCTCATCTACAGTCGCTCAGTTGGCATCCATAGCTTCCTTTTTACTTCGTTCTAGCCTTCAGCCCTCATCCATACCAACTTATCAGCGTGCTTGGAAGCTTTTCCTTCAGTTTTTCATTTCTACATTTCAACTCCCTTTTAGGGCAATGCCTATTTCACCATCCGTTCTGGCCTTGTTTATAGCCTATCTGTTTCGCTCTCAGTACGCTCCATCCACGGTGATGACGTATGTCTCGGCTTTGAGTTACTGCCATAAGCTTCAGGGTTTTTCGGATCCGTCTAAAGTGTTTTATGTCTCCCAAATGCTTAAAGGTTTTAACAAAGTTGGGTTTCGCCTGGATAGTCGTCTTCCTATTACACTGCCAATTTTAGATGAATTGCTTTCCGTGGCACCTTCTTTGGTTGGTTCCTCTTACCAAATTTGTCAGTTTCAGGCCATGTGTTCCCTGGCATTCTTTGCCTTTTTACGCATTGGTGAAATGACTTCCACTGGTGGGCGTAATGAGAATTCTCCCCTACAAATTTCGCAGATTAGTAAACTGCTCAATGCTTCGCAGGAACTAATCGTATTTAAAATTACTTTTGGAAACTTTAAGCATAGCTACAATGAACGCCCCTTTTCCATCACAGTCTCTCGCCAGCCACAAGCTTGCCCTGTTGAATTTTTGGCTAAGTATTTGGCAATGCGGGGATCCAGACCGGGTGCTTTGTTCATTGCAGTGGATGGGACTCCTGTTTCTCGATCGTATTTTGCAAATCAGTTGTCGTCTGCTATACAGTTTTGGGGTTTGTCCCCTTCAGTTTACAAAGGGCACAGCTTTCGAATTGGTGCTGCTTCCCATGCTGCAGATAAGGGGTTATCCGATGCTCAAATCCGCCTCTTAGGACGGTGGAAGTCTAATGCATTTCAAAAGTATCTAAGAATGCCTAGTCTTTGTTCTTAACGTTTTCATTTACTAGCCATCCAGCAGGTGCAATTTGCCTTAGTTTACTGTGTTATTTATCTATACCTTAAGTATCAGCTAGCATGGGCGGCTCTTGCTTTTAGTTTACATGCGATCATTATTTTTATTGCTCATTGGTGGCGGGTGGTTGTCATAACATACCGTTGTCGATTGTACAGGGCATTTGGGTGATGGTGTTTGCACCTGTATTACATACTGTTGATCTTGGGCATAAGCTAGCATGGGCGGCTTTTGCCTTGGCTTGGCATTGTGTGGAGTACTTTGAGTCAGGTTTTTGATGGGTTCAGCCTGCAAGGGCAGCTTAACTTTATTTCACCTAGTTAAATTATTTATTGTTGCTCAAGGCATCAGCTAGCATGGGCGGCTTTTGCGTTGGGTTGGCATTCTATATAGTACCTTGTACACATTTACTTGGGGGTCACCTTGGCAAGACGTTCATGTTTTTATTTCACATAGCTTAGTTCGTTATGGTTGATCCAAGGCATTAGCTAGCACGGGCAGCTCTTGCTTTGGGTTGACATCGTGTATAGTCATATTTAGCAAGTAACAAATTGTTTAGTTTGCAAAGGCAACTAAACTTGTCTTTCCTGTGGTGGATTTTTCATGTTTTTATTTCACATAGCTTAGTTTGTCATGGTTGCTCCAAGGCATTAGCTAGCATGGGCGGCTCTTGCTTTAGGTTGACCTCATGTATAGTAATATTTAGCAAGTTTACCAATTGTTTAGTTTGCAAAGGCAACTAAACTGGTCTTTCCTGTATTGGATTTTTCATGGTTTTGTTTCACATAGTTTAGTTTGTTATGATTGATCCAAGGAATTAGCTAGCATGGGCAGCTCCTGCTTTGGGTTGACCTAACAATTATTCTATTGAAAAGGTTACAGATGGGTTTAGTCTGCAAGGGCGACTCAACCTGTCTTTCCTGTACTGTATTTCATTTTTCTCGTTGTTCTCCCTGGGTTGGCATAACACCTTTCGGTATATGTCATTGACTTTCTTCTCTTTTCTGTGCTGCGTTTGCCTGGGGTGGGGCGGCTTGTGTACAGACACATGCTTTGGCGTTTTCAGTGCCCTCACCTTTACTGGGCCAAACTTTGTATCAAGGATTTGATTGAAAAATATTTTATAATAAATGCGGCTATGGGATTTCACCCATAGCCATTTACTCCAGTCATTGAATGTGGTATTTTGCCCAGTAAACATAGCTCAGGCAAGGCAGCATGTTGGGGTTGTGCTAATTATTTGTAAGGGAGAAAAGGCATAAAGAAAATATTTGCTTGCAAATAGGATTTTTATGTCTCTTCTTCCAAGTGAGTATTGTTCAGTTCCCTGGGGGCCTGGGACTTGGGGTGGCAGGTATTCACATTTCAGCCGATACCCTTTAGGAGTCTTATGCTGGCCATGTGACCAGGCATCCATGTGAGTGTTACTTCAGTTCATCTTGACGGTGGTTGAAGACACGCTTTTTCATCCCTCCTCCTCCCCTTGTCCCAGCCACTCCCTTTTATTCATTATTGGTTTGTATTATAGTTATGGCGTTCTCAGTGCCCTCACCTTTACTGGGCCAAACTTTGTAATTATTTGTAAGGGAGAAAAGGCATAAATTTACAATAAAGAAATAAATGGATATAAGTATAGTGCAAGTACAGATACAAGTACAGTGCGAGCCGTGCACTTCCCCAAGATCCCAGTTAAGCTAGCTTGTTCTTCTTTTCAAAGTAGAGTTTTCCATTTAATTTGAAAGGCTGTTCCTTTTTTTACCTTGAAATGCAAGGTGGTGGTAATAACGGGATTGACAGCCCTGTGCAACTCTCACATGCGTGTTATAGCCTTAATCAGAGTTTTGCCCTCACGTGAAAATCTTTTAGGGAACCCCCTTTCCTGTATTGAAATAGTGGTATATATGTCAGTGGGCTTAAAGTGAGTACGCACATCTAGCACTGCTTCTCTATTGAATCTTTCGCCTTTGTGTATTTTCCATATCAAAGGAACAGCCTTTCAATTTAAATGGAAAACTCTACGTTGAAATGAAGAACAAGCTTATCAGAGACAAGAATAAACTGAAACTGAAGCTCCTGATACAATAACTACTCCCTCATCACTATCAAAGCCACCACCTTCAAGACCCCAAACGCCAGCACCAGTACCACTTGACACCACTCCACTACTACCATCATTACCAACACCTGCACAATCTGCAGCTCCACCAGCACCTAACAGTACCCCATGTGCAAGGCCTTCAAAAGCTACTGGTGCGAGAAAAAGGAAAACTAACATGAAGGGATGGTGTTATGTGTTTGAAAGACATCTAAAATTGATCAAAGAACAAAAGAGGGAACTGCCAAATATACGCCAGAGAACAAAAAAAGCAGTGTTTGATTTATAGTACATGCAGTACTGTACATGCTTGTGTGCTGACCATGTTTTCTCTCTGTATATATTATGTATTATACAAACTGTTTTAAAAGGTTGATGTGTCATTAATTTCCTAAGAACATATTGCAATATACTGATAGAAATTTATTTCATAAAGTATCAACAGACATGTGAGGCTAGATATACATGTATGTACCGTGTAAATTAGCTGTAAATCAGTGGGAAACATGTTATCCTGTTCTACGTCATGCTTTGTCAGAAACTGTAATCATTTGATATAACATACAACCATTATTGAGTTTTGGTTTAAAAGCAGCCTATCTGCAGTAGAGTAACAGCCGTCAAAAACAGGAACACTACAGAAACAGAATTCATTTGAAATATGTTACTTACTGAGACTCTCTAACTTGTTTTCCAATCCCCTCACTTTTCTTCCAGAATCTCTCAGTTTAAACAATGAGATTCCTGGCGAGGTTGGACAATTACAAGGTCATCGTCAGCATCTTGACAACTGGAACCCGTTAAGTTAGGCTCTCCAATTAGCGCCATATTCTGACTCAGCAGATATCTGACAGAAGAAGGCAATGTGCTGAAGTCTTCAATGGGACGATGTTACGAACAGTAAATTAACAATACAAAACACTGCAGATGAGTATAAGGACGACGAGCTGGTGAACCCAGCCTTACTTTGGGAGATGATCAAATTAAAGGCGAGGGAGAAGTCAATATCTTACACCGTTTCAGAAAAAAGGAAAAGTGAAATAATTTTGTTAGAAAAACAGTTAGACAGTATGAACAATACCGACCCTTCATATCATACCATTGTGGAGGAAATTAGTATTCTAAAGGGTGAGCAATAAAGGATAGTGGAGTATCGCACCAAAGGTGGAATCATCATATCCAAAAGCAATGGTATAATGAGGTGAAAAAAATTCCAGCTCCTTTTTAAATCTTGAGAAGAGACACGTTAAACAAGGCACAATAAGGCAATTGAAAGTTACGGAATCAGATATTGTTGGAACGGCGTGGCGTAAATGGTTCCTGAACACTGAATCTATTTACTCAACACTTTCACTTTCACTGGAAGAAGAGTTTTAGGGTTCCAAATGTAGCTACCATGCAACTGCTCGAGTTTTCATAGGAACAAACCTCTGAAAGTTAGCGAGATTTTTAAAGCTTAACGACGATGACAGAAAAGGGGCCTGACGCGAGCCTTGGGAACCAACCTATTTAAGAGCGTACAGGGACCAATCTAGTTTCAAGCAAAAAACAATCTGTTAGGATTTCTCGTTTAGAATGCATTTTTTTAGTAAACTTGTCATGACACCGCTGTTCGCTGTTTTTTAAAGTGTCAGTTCAATTTCTCATTTCAACCTTGCTCAAATGCCCACTAGCCACTAGCCACTAGCCACATTACTCACATTTAAAGCACCAAAAGTTCACAACCACATTCCCTTCATGTGGCGAGACGGAGACTAGTCGCTTTCACTTGTTGGCGATGTCAAACTTTTTTCCCGCAAAGCTAAAAAACCAAGTGAGAGCTACAAACGCAACACTTCCAGGCCGTGCCACGTGCAGGAAGCTGAGGTCACATGACCATCAGGCTGACGTTTATCTTGTGCAAAAAGTGTCGTCGCAAATGTTTCGCCACCAAACATACCAAAAGTTTAGAAAAATTAATGGTAGACCTTTTCAATTATTAATTCAATAACCTTTCTTACAACCAGCCTTTATGATTACAAGTGACGTTTTACTGGAGGGATATTTGAGGTTGTTAAAATAAAAATAAAAAATATTAGTTATTAGTGTGTAGTTCATGGGTGGAAAACAAAATGGAACCCTGTGTGTATTTGTGTGTGAAAAAAAAATATGATACGATTTCATTTAATATTCTAGCTTCGAACCACGCAAAGAAAACTAATGAAGTCAATTAAATCTCAACAGTAACGTGAACTATCACGCTTATTCCCTGTACTTAGGGAATATGGGCATGCCTTTCAAAAATGCTGACACGATGTCCTAGCCACAATTTAATAAAATTTACAATTGGTGCACAACACAACAAACCAAAGATGAAACGCCAGAGTAAACAGAAAGAAGAAATGGATTTGCATGAAAAAGACCTGATCCGTTGGCTACATGTATTATTCTCACAACTGGCATGACCATCGTAAAATCCAATGCAATCGTTATCGCCAAGACCCGTATGAAACAGTGACAAACCATGTTAATTTACTTTTGGTGAAATATAGCTTTATTTCCCTTTCCCATTTCTCTCTACATGGTAACAATGGAAAGCGAAAGAAATAACTAATCCCGTAAAATATTACAAAAGACTTGACATTATGATCACGGCCATCCTCAGTTAGCTACCATATGCTATTTAAATTTTTTTAGATCAACGCCAAGCATGGCTATCCCTGGCTTATCTGCATGAAAAAATAAACCTTTTTGAGTTTCCTGAATTTTCATAATTTGGAGACTGTTAACATATATACTGTCTAGTGAAATTCAACTTCTGTTTGTTTGTTTTAGTTCCGCTAGTCCAAAAGGTTATTCTAGGCAGTAATAGTACTTAATCCTAAGATTGATGATGTTGTTTACTCATTGTTCTCTGACAGTACTGATTGTAGTACAGCGGAACCTCGATTTAACAAAGTCGCTGGGGACTGTCCAAATTTGTTTGATAAAAATAAACTTGCCTTTTATTGGCTGTTTATAAACTTCCGGAAAAGCTGTCAAGCGCAACTAATTAGGAGGTGTTCAGCGATTTCACAGGCCCTGCCGGCGGGCATTTTTTCTCTTTCTTCCACGCCCCTCCTCCACTAGTCCCAATTCTCTACTAGCTGCGCACCCAACATAGCGGCCTTCTAATGAGCGTTTGAATAAATGAGTGTTCCTACACCCAAAAACGCCTGCTCTGCAGGCTACCACAACCGGCATCCCCAACACCATCAGCACCAACACCACCATCACCGGCTTCCCCAAAACCAGCAACAGCAGCAGAATCAACAACATCAGCTGACACTGGAGTGGCATCGCCAGGGATACCATCTTAATCACCGGAAATAACACCGTGACTACCATTTCCTTTTCAGTAACCTCACGTACCTTCTTCCACCATTACATCCACGACCATCCAGACCCTTTTTCAGCAAATGTCTTTTACCAACCAAGTTTAACTTAACATTTTAAAAAACCAAATTCAAATCATTAATACTATTAACCAAATTAACACATTTTTAACAAATGGATCGGAGCTCCAGGGATGGGGATTTAAGGGGGTAAGTAGGAAGAGTTCCGTAAATGGGGGGATGGGAGAGGGTTCTTTAAATTTTGGGGATCAGGGAATATTAGGTAGTCCTTTTAATTTAGGTACTGGGAACAGTTGCAGTTTGGGGGAGGTACCTGTCAATTTGGGGGGGGGGGGGGTTACTTAAGGGACAAATGGGGCTGGGGAAATGGGGAAGGAGAATGTAAGTGTTTCTAAGGGGTGGAGGGAGGTCTGTTTGGCACTAGTTGGGTGGGTACAGCAGGGAGGGTAGGTCTCACTTGGGATGTGAAGGAGGTGTCTTGCCGTTTTCTGGATGATGGTGCTAAAGATGATCAGCAAGGCCTCCTTTGATTTACAAATGGGAGGGTTGTCGACAACTTTGGGAAATGCAGTGGCCACTGGGGGGATGGGAGGGGTCTTCCAATTTTAGTTTGGGTAGGGCAGCTAGTGAGGACATGAGGGAGGGTCTAAATGTTGCATTGGTGGGAGGGAGAAGGGAGGGCACTTTCGGGGGGCAAAGTGAGGGGTGAGAAGGGGAGGGACCAACTAAGGGGCAAATTATTGAGGAACTTTTCTCAAGGGCAAAATCCAGGAAAAATTTTCCT
The DNA here is from genome assembly GCF_977016875.1 of Pavona decussata. Lineage (NCBI taxonomy): Eukaryota > Metazoa > Cnidaria > Anthozoa > Scleractinia > Agariciidae > Pavona > Pavona decussata. The sequence continues at coordinate 4,631,917 of NW_028145504.1, read as the reverse complement.
GTCCTCTAGTTAGCAAAGTTTTTTTCAGTAGATCAACTTATTGGGCAAAGTGTATATGGAGGGAGAGGGGGGGGGGAAACTAGCACTGGACAGGGTCTTTTGTGGAGGGTAAAGGGAATTTATTTTAGTTTTTATCCAACAAAAGAAAAAGCCTTGACATGGAAAGACTGTGTCAAGGAAATCAACTGCTATCTACGGGGGAAGGTAAATAACCCCAAATCTTCAGGGCTCGGTTGCTTGAAAGTTGATTAACGCCCACTTAAAAGTCAACCAAGGTTTTCAATTCGCTTGTTAAATCTGTTTTGAAAGCTGAATTTAAGTTAAAGGTAAAAGAGTCTATGTGAAAACTGACGGGCAAAAATCCCTTGGGAAAAAACTATTGACTGTTAGTTAAAGTCGAATCAAACTTGACATTAACCTAGATTTAGCTTAATCAGGCTTCGAAAAACTGGGTCCAGATGTTCATTGTATGGCATATTTTTTTCTGTATTTCTTAACTTTTGCTACTGGGTGATATATTTTTTGACCTTTCAAAACACAGCAGCAGAAATAATAGACATTCACCAGGCGCACTTGCCTCAACAAGTTCTGCTGGTATAGTTTTGGCTATTGACAAGTCTAGGAATACTCTTAGAAACTGATCACAAAAATACCACAAGAAAATTCCCATTTTCCCTCAACTTCCCAAAACATTACTGGCCAATTAAAGAGGTTACTAAATTAAGGTAAACCTCAGAAAAAATTCATGCCGTGCAATTACCTCAAGCTTATTCAGAAAACAGGACACAGAGATTGTTCCCTGTTGACAAGGACAGGGGTTAATTTTCTAGACAGAACATTTTTTGTATTTAAAATGGCCAGCAGAGAAAGGCGCCCATTTAAGCAAAGAAGATTGTTCCATAAAAGCAAAAAAATGTGCAGGTTTTTAAATTGAGAAATTACCAAGTAAATCTGATAAGATATTTGTGTAGAGCTCAGGGGTCTTTTATACAGTGGACTCAATTCATGGATGATCTCTAGCCCTGATGTTGCACTTATACAACTCATTTGTAAACTGTGCACTGCCCTCCTTGCTTGTGGGCAGTACTTTCAGTAACATTAAGAAGTACAGTGAACTCTCTCGCCTTTCGGGCACCTCCGGATGGTATCCGCAATAAAGGGAGTTGACTCCAGCTGGCTCCTGTAGTCTAGAACAGTCAACTCCCTTTACTGCGGACACCCTCGAAACAGCGAGTTAGTGTCCTTATAGCAAGAGTCCGTAATACTGGGAATTTATTTCCATGAAATATCTGTAATATTTTTGTTGTTGTAGGCTTAGCTGCTGTCCGTATTTTTGGGGTTTCCGTAATAGCCCGGTGTCCGCAAGATGAGAGTTCACTGTACTTGGTGAGTGTATTGGTAAACTATTAAACATGCATTAATTTATTTGAGATTTTATTGGAGAAAACATTGGCCCGTGTACTTTTTCCAATAACTAATGCAATTTCATTAGATAATGAACTGTAAAATGAATTTGAGAGTTTTTTTAATATCATGATAACTGGAACATTCATCAAAGAACTGTACGCAATTAACTTAACATCCCTTGAATTTAATCCAAAAACTATTCTTTTTGCAATATTTTAATTTTAGTATATAAGCTTTGTCTTAGAAATGAGGACTTTTTAAAGACTTATTAAAGACCTTATGGATTTTGAACAACACAATTGTTACTTAATGTTAATTTCACAAAAACGCTACACAGAGCTTGGACAAGTTCCTCAGCTTTACAGTCAACTCTCTCTAAGCGGACACCTCTCTAAGGCGGACACTTCTTTAAGGCAGACAGAAAATTTAGTCCCTGCCGAATTTCACTTGTTTCTCTGCAACTGAACTCTCTCTAAGGCGGACAGCGGGCACTTTTTTCCAACATGTTGGTTTAAAAAACCTCTCAAAGCGGACACCGGATGTTTTTGAAATGTTATAACAGGTCCAAAATTCAGAAAAATTAGCGCAATCTGATAACAGTGGTTTTAATAAAATATACCAGACCTTACAATATTAAAGTCACTTTTCCCATCATTTATACAACAACTTATTTGCGCGGCCGTTTACTGGAATCAGTTGAGTCACTTGTATTCTTCCTTTATTTTTTCGCATCTTGATTTAGATCAACCAAAGTTGTTATCTTCTTGTTTTCTTTACCTATGCGCTTTGCTATCCAGGCCACGACCTTTGGAACAACTTGAAAACTTCAACAACAGTGCAGCATTACAAAGTTTTTTGCATAGTGAATGGGGGTTATGAACCGCGACTCCACGTAATGTCAAATAACAAGCGACACAAACAAGTTTTGTTACGGTTAATTCACAAATGTTCAAAGGGTGTATGAACTGTGTTGGATTCTGTAAGGAATATATAAAAGAGACACAGCCGGCTCGTCATGACTACATTGTACACCATAATTAAAGTAATAAAGCACTGGTTTCACTTTTGATGTTCGGGTATCAGTTTACATGAACTCTCTCTAAGGTACCAGTAAATCTGGTACCGAGGGTGTCCGCCTTAGGGAGAGTTGACTGTAGTACTAAATAACTAATTTGGCTCCAGTGAGATGGAAGTTTCATTCACATGGCTTTGGAAACAAGCTTACCTAGGTTCGGCCGTAAGTGACATACGGTCTGTAAGATAGATTCTTCCAAGTCAATTGCCATCCTTAAAAAAAATTCTTCCTGTTCTCTCCAACTTGAGCAAAAACTTCCAACGAGGCCAAGTCAACTCTTCACACATCCAGCCGTCCATTAATTACACCTTGCAGAAGCTGACTGAAATTGCCGATTCCAAGTCCCCAACAGCCTTGAAGGCAGACCTAGAAGAACGCCTGTCTATCTCTGGGGTAAACTTGAACACCGCAACAGAAAATCTGCTTTCCAATCTTCTTAGAAAATATGTAACAGCCCTAAAGGACAACAGCCACAGCCGCTTTGATGATGCTACCCCTGTTGTCAGCGTATTTGCCATATTCAACCCATTAACCTTGCGCCAGTGGCCCGTTGTTTGCAAGAAACGTTTTGCGGCGCTTAAAGGTATGTTATATTTTTTACATTATTATTACATTTACTATATATAAAGATTTTTGTTGTTGTTCATTGTTCAAATCAAATATTATATTTTATTTTCTTTGTTTGAAACATTGCTCGAACCGCCTCTCAGTTTCGTCCCCCTACCCCCAAAAAAGATTACGCTTTAGGAAAAAAAAATTAAAAGAAAAAAAAACCAACTTTCATGGAAATGAGATTTTTCAAAATGATTTGGGTATCATCACACATTCTATGACTTTATTGACAAGTTTTTGTAATTTTAAAATTTAACACATGTAATTGAATAGATGTCTGCAGAAAAGAAATCAAGAGGTACTCAGTTCAATCAGGCCATGAGCGAGGCACTTGTTCAGGCTTATGCGAAACACCAAGTAAGCTAATTTCTATTATAGAAGTGTCTTAAATGTTGACATTAATAATACATTAAGTAGTTATAACGTGAAAAAATGCTTGATAGAAATTTATGTTTCTTAGCACCTAGCTGCAAATTCAAATGATAAATCAGCTTGACAGTAAAGTGAAGAGAATTGGGCAATAATTTTCTGTAAATAATAACTTACTAGATGTGTTGAAAAAACCTTAGATGTATTTTTTTATTTTTCTCTAGTATATCCTTCATGGTAAATTTTCCGACACTGTAACTCAGGAGAAGAAGAAAGAGGCTTGGCGTTTTGTGTTGGATGCAGTGAATGCAGTAAACCCTGGGGAAAGAAAGAATATAGAACAGGTAATGTCAAGTAGAAAAATAAGATATGCAACTGTAACTCAAGGTTTTTTCTTTAGAAAAAGCTTTCTTTTTATAAATCTCTTTCAATTTTTATTTACAGCAAATATTGCTTTTAAAATTTTCTCATAATTATTGAAAATTCCTACAAAAACTTAAATGTTGTTAGGTGAAGAAGAGATGGGAAGATATGGCTGGGATTGTTAAAAAAAAAGGAAAGGGAGGCAAGGAATAAGGAACTGCAAAGATTGAGAGTTACTGGAAATGGTCACTTGGCAGACGAGGTAGGTTGGATTCTAAATTTGCGCTACACTTGAATTATTGCCATGTCTCAGAGCTAACAAAGATTGAAGAATTTACTTTTTCAAGGATGATGACCTATCTCAGCCATGCTTGGATACCCTAAATCCCTCCGAGAAGGAGATTGCCTGCATTTTAGGGCCACAAACATTCATCGGGATAAGTGGTGGTTATGATTCAATGGGGACACTCGGTGAGGACTATATTTGTGTCTTGATCTACTCCAACAAATTGTTGTGGTTGTACCAAGGCGATATCCATATTTTTTGTAACAGGTCACTGTAATTCCAAGTGGAGTCCCTAGACTTCCAGAAGTCTAAGTTATTGACAAAAGACTAGTTTGATGCTTTATTAGAATTTAGCAAGGGGAGTAAGGTGGGGTAATGTAGCTAAGGAGGTAGAGGTACGGATATTTTTTGCAGTAGCATGATGTTGTGCGACCCCATAGAAATTCTATTTGCTTCCCTTGTTTTTTCACTCCATTTGTTTTCCTTTTTTCCAAATAAAGGGCAGACAAGCAAAGGAAACAGGTGGGATAAGAAAGTGGAAGCTGATATAGAGGTATTAATTATTATTAAGTAGTTTGTCATACAATGTAAAATTGGTAAAGTGTGAACATATAAAAGCTACACTCTCAGACATGTATATGTAATTGTTGGGACACTTGCTTCCTCCCTTGCTCCTGTCAACGCTGGTCTGGGAGATCCCATGCACAAACTGCCAATTACACTAACAACATTGTAAGGGGGAGAGGGAACCGGCAAAAGAACATCAAAAGCTGCCTTATAGAGATATGTCTCAACCAACTATGTCTGGGAGTGTACGTTGAAAACAACAATTTAACACATGTATCTTTTCTCTGAATGACATTTAAATTTGTACCGTACTTCAAATATTAAAAAATGATAGAAAGTAAAGTTACATTTTTAGCATAGTCATCTTCATGATGTATATGTTTTGGTTTAAATTTTTCAAAGGACTAGGATTTTTCATTGCCTTGTAATCATAATCTGAAACAAAGAAAAATCAAAATCAAAACAGTTTGAAAAATTTTACCCCAAGACAACACTTGAACCACAACAGATATAAATTGATCATGATAATATTCCAATAATAATTATTATGATGATGGAGTTGATATTTAATTTAAATTTGTACAGGAAGTCATTCTGGCAGCTGAGGATGTATGCACTGCTGGTGTTACAATCAAGGTAATATCTTTGCATTTAAGTAACACTTAGCAAGTTCAAGTCGCTCACATGAAAATACCATGCAATTTCTTGTGCTACCATAAAAACTATTTTAAAACCTGTCATGGTTTACATGGGTAAGGGGGAAGGGGCAAGGGAGGAGGATGCTAGTGTAAATGCAATGACAGTGTGAGTATAAATACAGTATGACTTTTTTTGCAATAATTCTGGCCGGCCAGGGTTAACCAGCTGTTAATGAAGCTAATATGATTCAACCTTGTAGGATTCGAAAAACAGTGTACATGCAGACCATCATCTAAGCCAATCGAGGAAAAGGCCTGCACCAAAAACTCTTGCACGAGCCCCAGCTGGAAGTAAAATACTTCTAACCAGGAAATTTATATCTCAAAATAATTTTGTCTGTATAGTCATTTTTAATTATTAGTATCTGAAAATTAATAAACAAATCAAATACAAGCTAAGGTATTCAAGTGACTTATTAAGATAGGTAGGTAATCAAATAGCTACTATTTTATTCTCAATATTACATACACTGCAACTCAATTTATTTAAACTTTTCCTTTATTAAGTCCATATTGATACATTTATACAATGTAACATGTCCGCTGAGCATCTCCAATATACATGTATCTTATTCATATGTATTTAGTTTATGCAGTACATAGTTTAAAGCTGCAAGAATTTCGGGAATTGATATACATGTAGGCCTTAAATATGTAAAGTTATGAGATGATATTTTTTGTTGGCAGAACTAAGCAACCCTATAGTATTTAAGATTCATACTATTTCTGTATACATGTAGCTATGATGATATTGGTTAGAATTTACCATCATTATCATTGGTTGGCTGCTAAGCCCTTGACCACAAGCAGCATCCCTTCAGTATCTCCCAGGAGGTACTGAACAGCTGGAGATTATGAAGTATAATTCATTGAATTCTAAGGAAAGTATTATTTTCATTTAGTACTTTGAAACTGTGACTGCGTATTACAGACTAACGATGAAGAAGGTTGAATTAGAAATCCACCTTCTACAAGGACAGAGGAGTGAAGGTATGGACTTAAATAACACTGCACTCTAAGGCAGACCCCTCCAGACCAACTCTTGCTTTGAACATTATAGACTTCTATGTCTGCATTAGAAGTCTGATATAAAGAAACGAAATCTTCATTGGACCTGTGACTCTGATCAATGTTGAATATTGGGGTCATATAACTCCAAAACATAGTTTTACCACAATACAAACGTATGTTGTGGTTCAGTTTTCTTTTTGTAATTTTTATTCCCATTTGTCTTGTATTCCTTTATCAAAATATGAAACAAAGGAATATAAAAAATAAAACTGGTTTGAAAAACATTTTAAACCAAGACTGAAAGTTGAACTACACAATTGTATACCATCACAACTTGACCATCAAATTGGATCCCAATAGCCAAAACAGGTAATATTCTTGCCTGATATATTTTACATATATCTTATTATTTGATGGTTTAACATATAATATGCGTGGATATTTTGCAAGTTGCATAGCTAGGAAAAATATGAGCAATGGGCAAATGCCTGCGTGTAGTATATGTTAAATCATCAAATAAGGAGATTAATTATTCCACCACCATAGCTTTCTATATACCCTGTGGCATATAAGTGTTGTGGTAGAATGTAGAGCCTCCATCTTTTTTCTTACCATGGATTCAAAAAGGGTTAGATGAGACCAGTCATAATACTTTCCTTATTACTTTCAGATTTGTCACTGCAAGGTGCTAAGGTTATAATCCTGGTTGTTTGCTGTGATCAAATAGTTGGTTTCTTCAGCAAAGACATTTAAACTCTCCTGCAATTTCCCTTCAAAAGAGAGCGTGGCACTGGCACTGGCCAAGACATTTCTGCAGGTGAAGTTTGTAAAGGTCGATGGTGGTAACCTTCAAGATATCAAGAGAGAGAATGTTCAAAAGCTCAAAGTTTTCTGACTTATTTTTGGTGCATCTTTTCACTTTATTGAGCAAAATAATGTTACTGTTAAGGCTATCTGATAAGTAGTATGTTCCTTAATCTATGCCTTTCACATAGAAAGTTTAAATGTTGCATTATATAAACATTGATTTCAGGGCAAGTTTTCTGAGTTTTTTCCCATTGCGTTCATTTCTACTAAAAGGCCAATTTCCATCCTGCCTTATTTTTCTGTGTTGAGGGAAAAAGTAAATTCATTGTTAAACGTGTACTTTGAATATTCAAAGAGCTTCTCCTGTGTAGAAGATGTGTGATGCATCATGTTATAATAAAACTCGTTTAAGGGCATCCATTGTGTTTGTTTATTTTAAGTAACAGATTGTCTTTTAGCCATTTATGGATGGTGAGGGATACATGGGCATATGACCTGGAAAGGTAAAGACAATAAAAGCCTTGATTACGATTTATTGGGAGTAAAACTTGTGTTTCCTGACCATTTTCCTTCTGTGATTGTTAAAACCAGTCATGCTCTTCTAAGAAACAAACATGCATGGATAAAGATGGGATTAACATGTATTTTACGTAAAACTCAGTAAGTTTCCAACTTATTAACCATTGATGGCTTTTGGTGACGAAACTATCAATGCTAATTGCACTGTTTTCCATCAACGGTTTCATAGAATGGGACTTTAGGAAATGCCACTAACGCTCTTTAAGAAAGAACCATGATAAAAAAATAAAGAAACAAGCATGTCTTTTAAGTAAAACCCATGATGTTTCTGGATTGTTAACCATTGATGGTTATACCTATAAAACCAGTACTGCTAAGTGTATTGATTCCCACCAATAGTTTTTGAATGGGATTTATCCAATTTACCACTCTCAAAACCATCCATGCTCTTTTTGTAAAAACCATCTTGTGAAGAAACTCTTTATGCCAACTGACTATTAACCATTAATGGTTTAAGCCATAATTAAAACCATTGATGGAAAGTGTTCTGTTTTTCCATCAATGGCTTCAGGATGGGATTTGCTGAAATTACCATTAGCAAAACCATAAAATAATGTTTTTTGGAAAATTTCCCTATGACAGTAATCATTGTTTGAGACGTAGACTGATCTGAAAAAAATATAGGCAAGAGAGAAAGTTATTGTTACAAGAAGTATAGCTTACGTGCGCACCTTGAACATGTACAACAACCACAAGAAAGAATATATTGTTAGATTACAATCAATCATGGAGCATTCCTTAAACCACGAACACTGTAATCACATTCAAGGCATTTTATAAGAGTATGTACCTACTACAAAGCTTTTAGGCTAAAGGCAGTGTATCGTTCAGCAACAAACTATCTACTGCAGCTTAGATAAGCTGGAAATCCATTGCCGGCTGAACAATAGCACCCTCTAAATTCGAAAAGCCTCAAACTAACAGACCAAACGGCAAAAGAAGGAATGGCAGTGGGAATGCTGTACAGAAAGAAGCTATGGTCAGGGACGCTTGTTTCTATTCATGGTAAGACGCCAAAGCTTTTAAAATTGACATGTACATATGGTCCCATACCACCTAGGCTTGAACTAAAAATGAGCTGTGGCTTATGTATGTGCGATGGTGCGTGTCAACCAGAAGGGTCTAACCACTATGTTCAATGCGCAAGCTGAGAAAGGGAGAAATGCTTGTTAGGCAAAAAGGAAACTTGGTTTTTACCAAGTGGTACGACAAGCAAGATGTGAGCATTCTCTCAACTAATTGTAACCCTCTGGATCCTCCGAATGTAGTGGAAAGAAACACAAGAGGTGGAGAAGTTGTTCTTGTGGAAAGCCGAAGGCTGTTGTCTCGTACAATGCCCACATGGGAGGAGTTGACTGTCTGATCAACTTCGCTCCTATTACAGTGTTAGCCGGCGATCTTACAAGTGGTACCGATACATACTTTGGTTTATCTTCGAATTGGTCCTTGGAAATATGTTTATCATTGACAAAGAGACGGTCATTTGGTTGGGAAGAAGAACTGTGTCTGTATTCTGTATGGCACTAGCACAACAGTTGATCAGTGGCTTCTCAAGTCGTTCAGAACACAAAAACGATGCCGGAGAGCATTGTCTTAAGAACCTTGTATCAGCCCTGAGAATTCTTCTAGACATTTTGTTTCACGTAGGGAAGTACATTGTGGTGTTGCACTGTGCAAAGAACCTTGCTTTCTTCGCTTCCATAAGCTTTAAACCTTTTGTTAATGAATGCTTCTTAACCTTTGATAGTTTATGAAGTATTTTTGGTGCTTTATGGATGGTAAACATTGCAGACCATGACTGATCAGGAGACTGACCAATAATATATTGCCACCATTATGGTGGCAAATTCAAAATTTTTTCAGATGTATTTTTTTTTTCATTTTGAAAAGATACACTTAAAATTGCTCTTCAATTGTTACCTAATACTGATAAATGGCTACCATTTGGCTGTGAAAATATGTGTATTTCAGTACCTCCAGTGTCCTGCAAACCTACTGAGCATGTATATTTTGGTTTTGTGTGCAATATACCAGACATGCTCTTAACGAACCCAGGAAAGAGGAGTAGTTTGCTTTTGTTGGGCCGGGCCAGTTGGGAAAGGGCTAATATGCTCCCTACCTAGTTCTCTTTTGAGCTAAACGGGTAATTTTCAGTTACTCGGGCAGAGACTAAGGGTTGCATACTACTGCCGCTAATGATAAATTAACTAAGTAATGATAAATTTACTGGTGCTCGATACATTCTAAATGTAAACATGGAAGGAACAATTATGACAAGAATTTATCTTAATTGATACTTTCACAGGAAAAAAGAAGGCTGCAGTCCAAAGTCATGCAGATGCAGACTAAGTAGATATCATCCTTGGCCAGGCGGCTGAAACATCAGATGAACCCGAATCCCCTGATGAGGAGACGTTTCACTGCAAAAACAAATATTGCCTCAAGGAAAAGGAGAAGTTAAAGAAACAATTTCCTCTCTACAAGATGAACTTGAAGCACGTACATTTACAATCATACAATCATATAAATATTACCTGGACTATCTATCTTTAATATTACTATCAGTATTTCTAGCTATCTTCGTAGTCTGTTGATCAATTAACAAACTTTGCATCTCAGGAATTGGACTCTAATTGGGAGATGTTGTGCACTCTGGCATTATAGTGTTAAGTTCGATTCACACATGTTAAAAATTTGAATATATCAATGGACAAGTAATAAACCAATTCGTGTATGTGATATGTCCCAGGGACAACTTTGGAAAACACATTTGTAGCTCTAGCAAAGAATTAAGTGCCCTAGCCCCTGCTCCACTCTCCTACCTTGCATATTAGTGCTGCACCCTTCAACAACAACAGCAGCACAGCAATTTATTTTTATTACTAGAGTGCATCTCAGTTATTATAGAACAGTGACTGCTCTTGATTTCAATGAAACTCTATCACATGAATAAATTTTATTTTCAGTGCAGACAGGGTCAAATCCCATCTGGAGCTCGGATGTTTCCCATGATGCAAAAACTTATCATGATGTTATTTCTAATAAAGACTTGCTTTGGCGGTTGGATGGTTGCATCTCTGATATGCCTAAATGTGACTGCACGATGCAGTTATGAGTCATATGCCTGTTTCATATGCCTTAATGTGACTGCGTGATGCAGTTATCAGACAGCAAGTGTTGATATAAATGCACCTGGGAAAGCTTAGCCCCAAACTGGCAAGTTATTGACAAGGGAGGAGGCAGAAAAAAGGGGGGTGAATATAAATTCATCATGTTTTGTTTAAAATCAACAACAAAAGCTAGCCAATTATTGTAGCTAATGTTATTTTAATTATGACCTCAAAGCGTACATACATATATGGGGACATTAATACTGCATGCATGAGCTTACAATTAACTCAAAATAGTTGTTTAAGTGCAAAAAATGAAAGCGGGTGCTGATGTGGAAAGAGTTTTCAATACGCTAAATTTTCATTAATTGAATAGCATTGTACTATCTCGTCATGTCAGGAATTTCAGGAAGAAAATTAGTACCATTTTTTACATCTTAACGTGTTTTTATGTTCTTTCAAGTGGTAAGAAATTGCTGACAATGTCTGGTGTTGTCCAATAAAACTGAAAGCAGCCATAAGTACAACAAGCTTGGTTGGGAACCTCCTTCTCGCCTTTTACACAAAAGAAGAAATTTCGGGGAAGCAGCTCAATGAACTCGACAAAAAGTTGTTGATGCTATCATACAAATATAAAATTATTGTAATGTTATTATTGTAAATATTATTTTTGATTTCAAATACACTGCTAAATCTAAATCGTCAGAATTAATTCAACAAACAATCAGCAATTGGTCTTCTCAACTGAGGAGCTGGGAAACTTGCGTGGGCAGGGGATAGGAAAGGTTAAAAATGAAGACAGCAAGCAGCCCCTGGTCGAGGACAAGGTAAACGTATGCAAACGCATCCAACTGAAGCTTATTCGCTACCAACACCACCTCAAAAACTATGAATCCTACGCTGCTAACAACATTATCCCACGCGGATTATTACCGTACTGCCTACCCGCCTTCGATTCTAATAATTTCTGGTTCCATAGACAATGGAAAAACATTTGTTTCACCACCACCTGCCAACATCTAGCCCTGCTGACAAAGGAATGCCACACCAAAATCAAACTTTTTCACAAGGAACTCTCTAACTGCAAGAAACTTCTAGAAGAACACTGTACACGGGAAACATTTTCTTTTTATATTAGTAGAATTAATCTTCATCTTGCAAACGTCATTTCTGCTGCTCCTATGTATTACAACATCCTCCATAATATAATATTCTAATTTCATTTATATAATTTAGTAACATCTAAACCTGAAGAAGGCCGGTTTGGCCAGCCGAAATATTGTTTTGAAATATATTATGTTGTGTCAGCCTTGCAGTAGTCTTTGGGCTTCTCATCGTCTGCAAAAGTAATGCAGTTCCTTCTGAACATGAATCGGCATCTTCAATTAACTTTATGACCTTGATATTGTTCGCTATAAGTTATTGGTAGAAAACAGTCAAATGATAAAATTCCAAATGGAATAATGTCAAAACCGTGCTATATTTTTAAGTTCGAGAAAAATGTGGTGTATATCATGGAATTTTAAAACCAAGAAGGAATTTATAAATGGACTTTCAATGTATGTAGAAATGTACACAAAATAACGGTTATATACTGCATGTTAATAACACCAAACCAGAGTGGGTTTATGTTCCTGTCAGTGATTACTATCTAAAAATTTAGATGGAATGATTGGGAAGTTCACTTTGGTCATTGCCTGATATGTACGTTACCAACGGTTTTTCCTAGGGGCTCCGACAAGATCAGCCTGTTCAATCTTGACGACTCTAACATATTTTGAAATATTTGCTTTTCAGATTATCTCACACCCTTGTGCATTAAAAACACGCAATGGCCAACTGAAAAGGAAATAAGTGGGAGCAAAAGTTGTAGAGCCATAGCTGTGTTGATACACATTTATACTTTGTTAACCCTTATGGTTTGTATTTTGATCACTCGTCACTTTTTATATTATTGAATACCCGTACAAACAACACAGCACTAGTTCACTTTTTTGGTTACACAGTGCTTAACGTCGCTAAGTCTCTTAAGAAACCATCCCAAAGTAATGTCAAATGCAGAAACACTGCAAAAAATTTTTCACCTTTAAGCACCAGCCCTGCAAGCTGCTGCTTAAAAGCTGCGATAAGTAACAACCGAAAACACGATTTAAATGCAATTTAACAAGCGGGAGCAAAGAAGCAAAAGGCAACCAAGGTGAACCGAAAGGCAACAGGAGAAAAAGAAAATTCGTCAGCAAATGCTGCAAAAGATAAAACACCCCACAAAAAGAGCAACCGGAAGGAAAAGGAGGCAGCTAAGGCAAGGGCTGCCAGGGAAGCTGTAATACAGTACAATAAATCATTCAATCCAGTCAGAAGCCATGTTAAGTCCAAATCAGATTATTGTATAATGGCTGATATCGCATGGCTGCGATTCTGTGATTGCATTATCCAGTTATGTGGTTTTTAATGAAATTGGATAATGCAATATTGATAGCAGTGAGAATAAGCGCACATGCCTAATCAGGAATGAATGCACGCCTTTATTATTTAGATAATTATTTTTTGATTTTGTGTGACATATCTTTGTAGTGTAAAGTGGGTGACTTTCTATGGGACAAAGTACCAGCCTGGAATGATTGTCATTGTAAGTCACGATAGGTTAATGCCAACTTTTGCGAAAATCAAGTCTCTTCTTGCCCGCCCAGACAAAAGAGTTTTCTTCATATGCAAGAGAGTGCAAGTCCTGAGATTTGTGCAACATCTTAGGGCATTTGAAGTGACTGCCATGAACACTGAATGCGTCCTTGATTACGCTTCTTTATATGACTTTCATCCTCTTGATCTTTATTCTGTTATACATGACCAAGCTTCTAGGAAGTTTGTGAGGCCTAAGTACCATATTCATGAATAGCTTAATTTATTTAACATGCAGTTGATCAGCAATATGACATCTTTGCTAAAACAAATGGTCAAATTTTTGTTGATTGATGTATTAAATAAATAAAATCATAACTTCATCTCCTCCCCTCCTAAGGCCACTGAATTTGTACAGCCTGCAAATGTAGCCCGTTTTTTTTATTAGTTTTTTCCTTACTCTTATTCTTGTTAGTTTTGCAATAAAAAAGCTCAATGTGAACTTCTAGGTATTTTTCCCCTTGTGTCAACCAGACTTCAGTGGTTTGGTGTTCTATTTAACAGTTTTAAGACTGGCATAACATGTTCAAACAATTATACCACGATCTGTGTTATTTTACACTTTGCGAGAATAAAACTACCCTCACAGAACTGTAAATTTACCCTGCTATTGGTGTAATAGTAAACTTCAGATTAGTGTATTGTGTTACATTTTAAGAAAGTGTAAAAATACACTTTACACTGTGTATTATTATTATTTCCAAAAAAATGCATAATTTTTTACACTGAAACGCAGTGTAAAATTACCCAAGAACTGGTGTAACATTACATCGTAATTTTAGTGTAACAGTTTACGCTAAACAACGGTGTAATATTACATTTTCCCATTTGTAATAAAACACTTTAATTTTTAGTGTGTAGTTAACGCATTTGAAACAACGACTGTTGCTAAAGTGTTACAGTGGGTTGCTTCTCTTGAGCAACACAACAATGGGTCGTCTGATCAAGAACATGGCTACTATTACCATATAGCTGTGAAACTGTCAAGGAAAACCAGATGGGCAAATGTTCCTTTCTTTCCTACACAATCAATTTGAAATCGAGGTCAACTTTGGCGCTTTCCATAGCACTTATTACAGTACATATAGGTACATGAACCACTATTTTCAGATAACCACCCAGACCTCAAGGACAGTGCACCACGAACTGAAAACATCATAAGTCATCGCAAAAGAAAGAGTAAACAAGTTAGAGGTGGCGCAATAAGTAAGAAGGCGGCTCGTAAAAGGATGTCTATCTACGATGTCACACAAGTTATCCAGACTCGCGGCATAGCCTCACATTAGGAGTAGGTGAATTTGGCTGTTCAGCAAAATCGCACAGGTAAAACCAATCTTGCTGAATTTATTGCCAACAGAGGTCAGAGATGTGTGGATGATGTATTACAATTGGCAAAGGAGTTTGCAGAGGCTGAGGCAAAACTAGCAAGGAGCAAGAAAACTCGAGTGGAGTTACTAAATGAAGCTTACAACGCAGAGTGTGCCAGGGAGTGCAATGAACAATGGTTACCATGCGCAATAACTTTCATAAAAAAACAATGGTATTATGCTCAAATACTTCTGTGACTGTTTATGCAGCCCTTCACCTTGGAA
Source organism: Pavona decussata (assembly GCF_977016875.1). Lineage (NCBI taxonomy): Eukaryota > Metazoa > Cnidaria > Anthozoa > Scleractinia > Agariciidae > Pavona > Pavona decussata. The sequence continues at coordinate 4,616,762 of NW_028145504.1, read as the reverse complement.
GAACAAAATACCGCAACATTTTCATCCACGGGCCCGCCAATGCTGGAAAAACATTCATTTTGTCTCTCCTGAAATGTATTTTATAGAGTGTTCTGTAACCCAGCAATGGGTACCTTTGCTTGGGTTGGAGCAGAACAAGCAGAGATCATGATGGTCAATGACTTTAAGTGGAATCTGTCTATAATTCCGTGGTTCAACCTGCTGCAGATGTTGGAAGGTGACATCGTTCACCTTCCAGCACCTGAAAACTTTTGCAGCTAAGACATAGAATTTACTAAGGACATGCCTTTCTTCACAACAGCAGATGCCCCGCTGGTACTTGTGAAAGGCTGATCAATTGACCAAGCAAACATGCGGATGATGTTAGTTTGTTGGCGTTTTTTCCATTTCTGGGAACAAATTCCAGAAACAGATGAACTACGTATCAACCCATGCCCGAAATGTTTTGCCAAACTTAATTTGGACAACAAATAAAAGCGAAAGTAATCTAGACAGAAGAGGAAAACAAGACAAAGGCTTTAAAACCGCTGGCATAAGATATTAAAGAAGGATTTCAACACGTTAAGCAATCTGGGTTCAACGAAAATTGCGCCGCTTTTCAAGCCTTTAAACCTCTCACATTTGGGAACATTAAGAAATCAAAGGCAAAAAAATCTTTGTCTAAACTCCGGAATCTTAACAGAAAAAGCATCGATCAGGCAATTAGACGAAGATAAAAAAATACCAAGGGGAGAAATGTCAAGCTGGATCCACACAAAAAGGAAAGTTCGGCATAACGCAGAGAGCAAAAAAGATGCCAGAGTTGTTAATGACTTCTGGAGTGTTGTTGCTAGCCGTCCAACAGGCGACCAAAAGGACATGTTAAAAAAGCGAGTTGGTAAAAAGGAATATATTCGCCACGCCCACCATGTGCTTGAGAAGACACAGACTGAGGCATATTTAGAATTTTGCAACCTCCATCCATAGCTAAAAATCAAACAAAGAAAGTTTGGAAATCTCAAGCCTTTTTACATGGAGCAAGCCAGAGAGTGAGATCAGAGGTCATGCTTGTGCCGTAACCATGTGGAAACCAAAATCGTTTTTTATGGACTGCATGAAGTTTAGGAAGTCTTTGGCAGCAGATGAGAACCAGTTGCTGTCAGTTCCAAGATCTGTGAACGAGGCAGTTGAGATGACTATTTGTGCAAAAGAAGAGGAAAAATACTACCACAATCTGAAACGTATAGAGAGAATGTGTGAAGATTGTGGCATTGACAAATTTTCTCTTTTACCCGAGGAGTCAAACAATGATGGCCTAGTGAAGTGGTCTCACTACAAATAGGTCTCTAAAGTTTTGTGCCATTCTTACATGTACTATTAATAATTGTAATAGTTTACATGTACTTCAAATCAGTGTTTGATTTTAACTAGTCCAGTAGCTCATCTAATTAAATGTCTTTTTTCAGACTCCCAGATGGCTGTAAGGAGTATAGGACTTTCTAAACCAGTGAGTAGGATACATATTGGGGATGTATATACATACCAGACAGCACAGAGAAGAAGATCACACTTGTGCAGAAGGAGACACCACCATGGCAGATTCAAGTATTTCACTGATCTTCTTTCTGGATACCCAAGCCATACCTTCATGGCAAGGTGGTAAATGATTTGCCGCAGGGACATGTGGTATGTATCCATGATTATTCTGAGGGCTACACAAGCAGAGAGCAAGAGGAGACAAAGTGAATAGTTTGACATCAACAAAGTTTCTCTTCATGTTTCTATCTTGTACCGTCACGCTGTGGAGGCTGTGGATGGTGTCAGCAGAGGTAAGGAGGAGCCCAATACAATCAACACTTGACGGGCTCACTAGTTTCGGTGAAATCTTATAAGCAATTATCGCTAGGGGATGACCACAGTATTATTTCAACTGTCATCATGTATTTTCTTTATGCATGAATAAAATAAAAGACAATGCTATAAAAAGCTTGCGTATACCGGCGTTAGAAGTTGTTGAGTGCGCAAGGTTCAGAATTTTAAACTCACGCAAGCCGATCATACAATGGTCGCTTTCTTTAATATGCAACTCATGCGACCAAATGAAAACAAAAAACGAATAAATACAACAATCAAGACAACAATAAATGTTTGGAAAATTAAATTTAATCAGACCAATTGAAAATTGAAAGATAAACGATATTCACGGGGATCTTGAATTTTCACACAACGCAGCGCAACTTGCTCTCTTCGCCACGCGTGTTACAGGCTTAATGCATTGTGACTGTTGGTCAAAGATGTCTAGTTTTACTATGCAGTGCACATTCGTATGTCATAACCAGGGGTATTTAAGGTAAAGAGCAGTCGCAGCAAGCAGATTTATGAATTAAAATACCGGGCTGACAAGACACTTCCCCAGTGTCAGTGTCCAGACTGGAGGAGGTACTGACTTCCATGCAAGCATGTGTGCCTATAAGAAAACTTATCCAGAGCAGTAAGGATGGGATCAGCTGGGAAAAAAATACACCACAAATCCTCTCTTTCTTCTTGATGATCTGGTCAGTGCCAATCCCTCTACATCAAACTCCATTGAGGAACCTGCCTCTGATTTCCTCACTTGGTCATCAGTTGAGGAAGTCATGCAGGAGCAAGACAATGGCAATCAAGGTTATTCTGATGTCCTTTTTGGTAAATTTGATAGAGATATTGATTTCATGGTAATTAACCATTTAATTTTATTAGCAAAACTCTTTATTTATTGGTGTAAACTCAACAAAATCTTTCCGTCATTTGAAGTTTGCAAAGCGAAATTAAAAGCAACACGTGATTTAGAGCTACTTACTGCTAGGAAAAATAATTCTGTTTTAAAGCACTACAGTAAATGGGAACCCCTTGCCTCACATTTTTAATAAACACCTTTTTCTTTTTTTCAATGAGCTGGCCGCCAAAACTTCAAAAAAATCAGAGTTACGTAGAACTAAATGTAAACTGTCATCGCAAACTTTTTGTTCTTTAATATGGAAATTTTACACTATTTTTGTTAGTATGCTGTTTGGCCTCTGTGTGCGTTCGTGTGTGTGGGTGAAAAGAGGGGGGGCTTGATATAGGGTTTTGGTTTGTGTTTGTACAATATCACTTTTATTTTATATTGTGAGTATTGTAAAGTAATGTTAGTAGTGTTCAGTATTGTAAATATAATAGCACGTGAACGCAAATAAAAACACTTTTCAACAACAAAAACAATCAAGTTTATTCTAAGCCAGTTGCCCCAAGATCAGCGCATGGAAAGTCAGCTCTCCGCCTTAGATGTCATAATGTTCTTAATGTTCGGCAGAAGATCTTGCTGCGGTCCTGCAAAAGGCAAAGAACTCAGCCCCTAAGCAAGCAGGCATTCACCTCATTATTGAATCACCCGAAAAGTCCAGGAAGAGGAAAACAGCAAATCTATGTAAAGATACTCCCCCTGAGAAAAAAGCTAATATCCTTGATGTTAAAATAGCAAAATATGGTCGAAAGAAACACCCCTTCTCCAAAAGAGTTGGCAAACACGCAGCTGTAAAGCGAAGAATGTATCAGGTTCATGTGCCAGTTTCAGATGTCTCTAACATGAAGCGTAACACAGCCAGCACCAAAACAGAAAATCCTCCTACAGCAACAGCCACTAGACAGTCCACCCAACCTCCTTTCTCAGCATACCCATCTCAGCTGCCTCAATAGGCTACCAACTGCACCTCACAGTTTCTTCAATCAACTCTCAGGGACACTTGACAACCTTCTGAGTCTGCTTCTGGGCACACCTCTCAACGGCCTCAGTCAATTCCTGAACACACCTCTAAACTGCCTCAGTCAACTCCTGAACACACCTCTCAACTGCCCCAGTCAACTCCTGGACGTACCTCTCAACTGCCTCAGTCAGTTCGTACTGACACCTTAAATTCATCTCAGTCTGTTCCTGAATGTAACTCGCAACTGTCTAATTCAAGTCCACAAGACAACTCACAAGCATTTCAGTCCCCCAAATTGACCTCTCAATCTCATAAGCCAGCTCCTGGACCTTCCTCACAACTGCCCCTGTTAGGCTTCGCACTCACCTCTCCACCTAATCTATCAGCTCCTGGTCAGTCAATTCAACCTCCAAAAGTCTGTATTGATTTAACAATCATCAACAACCCCCAGCCGCATATCAATCTAATATGGATTCCTGGTTCGGGTCTTTCACTAGAAGACAAGGATACTCTGTTGCGTGGTAAACAGCTGAATGATAAACACATGGCAGCTTCACAAAT